>NW_010117506.1:0-16251 GCF_000699245.1 Pterocles gutturalis
ATTTGGCTGCTTAGAAGGAGGAGGGAAATGAGGGAAACAGACAGCTTTCCATAACAGAAATAGTTCAGATTGGTCAATTGGGGAACCTGGAAGATTTAATGTAAGACTGAAAAAAAGCAATTCACTAACCTCAATAACTTTTTCTGTCAGACAAATTTCTTCATTTTCCTCTCAAGAAGGAACAGTACAAGAATAACACCATACAGTTGAAGGTGTAAGATAATCATAACTATCTTATTCTAGGAAAAAAAGCACATAAGTAGCCAGCTCCCTGCAGCACCTACCAGAGACCAAAAAGCCTTAAACAAACCATCGTCAGGTAAACTACGTAGTAACATCAGTCACACATTCATTATTAGTCATCTGGTTCTTGCATGTCATTCTCTTCACCTGCAATTGAAAACCACTTTCCAGAGGTAGTTTTCCTAGATGCATCTTAAAAATAAGGGAAGCTAATCACAGAGAGACAAAGTGATAAGCTAGACACTGTAAACAGAGGAACTGAAAAGTCATTAATAGAGCCTCAGCCTCCTAGGGACAGGCCAGTACTTAAGGTTAATCACATCGCTTCCCAGCAAGAAGTGGATTTGACACCTGGAAAAAGGCACATGCCTTATGCCAGCTTAGCTTCTCAGGAAGAATATTGCTTATTCTCATTTCAATCCATTTAAACAAACAAAAATATCTACAGATATTCCATGTTAGTTTTTAATCATTCTGCAATGTAGTTATACTTTTCCAACACAGTCTTCTACTACTAACTTTTATACAAAATAACCATGAGCAAATATAGCACTGTAAGGTGCTGGCAAACCTTGATCCTGTAAAATCTTTTTCAATTTTCTGTTACACAATTGTCTGTTGCCATATTTTCTAACATTTGAAATAAGCAGGGCTCATCATACTAGATGTTTTCCTTTGAGAATTAACACAATATGAACACAGTAATTGGTTTGTTTCTACCTGTAGGCTATCTAGTCACAATGTGAGAGAGTTCGGGGTTTTTTTTAATATATACACCAAAACAGCCTAGTGCTATAAAGATGACTGCTTTTTCTATCTCTTTGAAACTCTAAATCATCCTTGTTTTAGTTCAAATCAAATTCATAAACCAACAAGAGTTCACTCAAATTTTGTTTGGGAAAATCATATCCCTGAAATCACTTGGAAGAAAAGCTGCTGTTCAGATACATACAAATCTCCTCCATGGATGAGTTACAGTGAATATCATGTCCAAATTATATTTAAAACTCATTAATTAAACCACATGCTAACTACTGATCTTTATTTCATTATGAAGATGCACCCCTTTTCAAACTTATCTTGGATTTACTTTCAAAAAAAATTTTTTTTAATTTATGTATTTATTATTTCTAATACATTCTTATGTTTTGGGTTCACACTTTTCATTCTATTTCCTTAAAAAAGTGCCAAATAAATTGTTGGCACTTAACATTACCAGGGTGAAAACACTGTATGCAGAACTGTTAGCAACCATCAACGCAAAACTACAGGTTTAAGCATTCTTAAATACAGCTTTACTGAGTAAAAGTCTTTCAAAAAACAGTTATACTGCTAGATTAATGCTACTTGACCCTATTTTTAAACCTGTAAGAGCTGATACTTCTGTAAGCTGTTGTTAGGTTAACTGCCATACTAACAGATTTCTTTTATTCGCAGCAAAGACTCAAAGTAATCAGGGGTTCAAACTTCTCCCTCAGCCACTGCTTTGAAATATCACTTGTACAGATGAGAAAAGGGTTTGGGGTCAACACCTTCCAAGCCTTGGCCTCCTGACAGATTTTCTTCAGATGATTGTGATGTTGGCCAGGATTTGGTAATAGCTATTATTGCTAGTGTACTTCATTGTGTACACCAGTGTTCAAAATGTATTTTGAAAACAGCAGGGAGAATGAAGAATTGAGAAGTTGCTTGGAGCACAAAAGATGACATGAAAGAAGCTACAAAGGTTGAGGCTGGCAACAACTCAAAAGAAACTGCCTGACAGATGGCATCCCAGAAAGGAAAGACTCTCCAGTAAGATTCAGATATGAAAGAGAAAGTCAGTCCAGATGGTGACTGACAGCACTGATTACAAAACTCAGTTCCCATTGAATGCAATGGGAGCTTTACCCCTGTAATGAGGATGATGGCAGTGAAGACTATTTTTTTAAAAAATCTTTTTGTTTTGCTATTAAATATTCTGAGAGCACTTGTGTAATTCTGAAATTCAAGCCCTGACACCTGGTCAACAGTACAATTAATAGTATCACACTGCAACTTGTATATACAAGTTAGGACTACATAGCAGGCATGTATTCAGGAAAGAGAGAAAACCAGTTTCTACATCATACATAAAAGTGCAGTGCAGGAGCGGGTTTCAGCAAATGAGTATGCAATGATCCAGGAAGACCTTATTGCGGCTTTTCAAAATATAAAGGGGCCTTATAAGAAAGATGGAGAGAGACTTTTTACCAAGGCCTGTAGTGACAGGACAAGGGGCAACAATTTTAAACTGAAAAAGAGTAGATTTAGATTGGACATAAGGAAGAAATCATTTTATTATGAGGGTATTGAGACACTGGAACAAGTTGCCCAGAGAAGTTGTGGACGCCCCATCATTTGAAGTGTTCAAGGTCAGGCTGGATGAAGCCTTGAGCAAGCTGGTCTAGTGGGAGGTGTCCCTGTCCATGGCAGGGGGGGTTGGAGCTAGATGATCTTTAAGGTCCTTTCCAACCCAAACCATTCCATGATTACAAAACTAAATTCCAGGAGAGTTCTTTAAAAACATGTTTTCCATCTTAGATGTACTGCTTTGCATTAGCACCTTCAAATTACGCTATTCACTAAAAAAAAATTTAAAAAAAGGTAAAAAGAGAGATGAGCTTTTATCTTCACCAGTTACTGTCAGCAAAATAGCAAACTCTTAAGTGGTGTTCTGGTAAGCACCTGGCAAATCCCTGACCAGCACAGCCTTCAGAATCCTAATGAATAAGGTTTCCTGTAAGTAAACTCTACTGAGGTAGGGGGAGAGAAAAGATATTTTCTTTATTCCTATATAGTTAAGTTCCTGTGGTAGATTCTATTCATACTTAAATCTAAAATACAACCTTGATAACAAAGAAAGTTCAATAGCAAGACAATGGGGACCATTTAGAAACAGCAAAACATCACATTCATATCTATACATACTCAAGAGTTCAAGTTACATGGGAATGAATGTACAGCTCTGCAGATATTCCACAGAGCAATTTAAAGGCCATAACCTCCTCTTTATATGCAATGTATCAATGTAGGCAAATATTTCCCTTCAGTATTAAAAAAAAAAAAAATCTGAAACAAAAACCACAGCCCTTCCAGGATGTTCCACATATACTGACACAATACCACAATCTCAGACTTAAGATGTTCCCTCTGACCCTCTACCATATTCAACATGTCCTTGTTTTATCCTGAGGAAGAAAAATGTAGCACTATTCAGAAGAGAAAAAAAGAGAAAATGTTGCAGAAAAACTCAAAGCAAACTAAGTAAGCAGAAGACTCTGGGATCCTACTGCTAGCAACTAACAGAGGATGGAGATGATAGGGATCACTACCCCTGTAGGTATAAACTAAAGTTCAGAATCTTGAAATTGTGTCTTTAGTCTCCCTCAAATATTAAGTAAGGCACTAAGACACGCATTTATAATAGGAAAATCCATATTGCTACAGTTACACTTAGCCTAAGGTGCGTGCTTTCTCAGTGTGCCACACCTCAAATTGATTGTGGAGCTCCACTACTGAATCTGTCTGGCATTTATTACTCTTTCTGGCCTACCAGAACACTCTCCAGGACTGAGTAACTCATCCAAAATCTCCTCTTCCACAACTTAATTTCCCATCAGCAGCTACTATGGATGACTCTACCTTGCACATTATTAGTTTATGAATTACTTCTGTAAAAGTCCTACAAAAAGGTTCATCTAGCCAACGATCTGACAGTGATGAACAACAAATCCTAAAGATAGATAATACACAGCAAACAAACAACTTCACTTCCCTACAATACCTTTCCAGCCTGCAGCAACTGGTGGTTCAAGGATTTTGCAAGCCAGAGGTGCTCTCTTTAGCCCTAATGGATTTTTCTTCCACGAATATATTCAATTGTTTCCTGAAGTCATGTAAGCTTTTAATATCCACAGTCCCTGGTTGAGAAAGCTCCACATCTTAGCAACCTATTGTACAGAGACCTGTACCTGTCATTTGTTTTGAACCTGGTAGACTATTTAATTTGATGCCATGCTTTCTACTGAAAGAGAGAGTGAATAAAATGATCCCTGCATATCTTTTCTGTGTTACCTTCTTCTCAGACACCTGTATTGCATTCTCAGTCTTCTCACCAGTCATTCAACAATGAGGCCTTTACTTAATTCAGTCACCCTTGATAGGTATCTTTTCCACCCTATTTGCAATTATTACAATTGCACAAGAATTGCATACAGTATTTGAGAGCATACAATGAATTTCCACTGTAGTCATAACGTTATCCTCTGAAATGAAAGCTAACATTTTCATAAAACTAATATAAGCGTCAAGAGCTCCTTCCTGAGTAGCAATTGCTATGTCGAAAGTTATTTCTGTGTATGTAAAACTAAGATTATTTACTTCCCCATATACAACATTTTATATTTATCCACATTTTACTCCAGAGGGCTAGACAAAGAAAGACAGAAGATTATGTGGAGAGATCTCTAGCTATAGCAGTACAATTCTGCCTGTATCCTGTCCCAAATTCCCCATTTTTTATTTTCTCTCTCTTCCATTACATAAACTCTGTCCATTACAATGAATCTTCCAAACACTGGCTATTGATCACACAGATCATTTGTTTATGCCCCTGTTTCCTGGTTATGGATCATCTTACTTTTCAAGCACCTTGGAAGTACTTTAGACTAGTAACAACCCCAAAAAATATAAGGGTATTTATTTTCCTTCCCATGATTCTTCTGAAGCAATGTTTCCTTCCTGTCATTTCCATCCTACAACTCTGGCAGCTTCTCACTCTCCATGATCATTAAGAGAATAGCTGTTCCCTCTAACAACCAGATCAGTAAATTGGAGATTAATTTGCAATATGAAAAAGGTTACTAAATGAATGAGAAGTTCAGTCCTTTGATCATGTCAGATCATACATGTCAAGAGAAAAGCAGGTTAGCAAAGTGTATTGTAAAAACGGCAGCCTTGGGCAAGTATTTTTTGAACAAACTTGTGTATGGTCTCCTAAAGAAATGTGTACAAGAGCCCACTGTCTAAAGAGTAGAAACAACTAACAGGAAAGATTGGGAAAAAAAATCAAGGGCACCAATGAAACCAGCCAACATCTTTATTGCCTACATATGCCAAGACTTAGAAGTAGAGAGGGAAAAAAAAGTTCAGTAGATTGTCTAAAGTTATCAGTGTTCAAAAACCTAACATAAAGCCAGCCCACGTACAATCTGTGCATAGAGGGTGAGGAGACAAAAACAAACCAAAAATCCACACTTATTAAAAAACAAAAAAAAAAAAAAAGGAAAATGCCAAAGACACTGTAGATGGTACTGAATTTATATTCATAAACATATACTTCCCCATGTATTTGCATGGTGTCTTTCACGAAATCATTCCATTCCTCATAATATTGTTAGGGCATGTTAAATTAAGAAAAATAAACTCCTTTCCCTTTTAAGAAGCAAAGATGGCCTCCTCTCCTTCTCCTGCCCATAAGCAAATATACACATGCATGTACGTATATGTGCATGTGTGTATGTGCGTGTATACATATGCAAAAAGAAAAGAAAAAACTCAAAGCCCACACTAATAACCATTTCTGAAGAATCTAGTCTCGTAACAATTTCTTTAAAATGCACTGGAGAGTCTCAATTCACTGAATTTTCGTTTTAAACTCAATTCAGTAAGATACTGCTCTCATAAGTCACAGAACAAACGTTACTACAACACAAGAAAAAGGCAAGTTTTCCTAAGACCTCTGTCTGAAGGGGTTACAACGTGCACAGGCAATAAATGCTTGTGTCCTGGGCTCGATCTCCTGTGTTTGTCATGTACATCCATTCCAGATGCAGAAGCAGGTTGCTGCTTAGCATGAAGCCATCTCCGTTTCCCCTCTCTCAATATAAAATACAATTTTTCTTCATTGCTTCTGAAGGAGACATCTGTTGTGCGTCTGAAGCATTTGAAGAACAATTTCTCTCTCACTTGTTCATTTTGAAGTACCTTCAATGAAAACACCTTTATCTTCAGTGACTGCACTATTACTCTGTGTGGGGTCAGCTCATGAACCGCAGCGCTTGGAATTTCTGTGTAGAAATTTGCTGAGATACCATCTCAGTTTTATAAAAAGTAAGTCTCATGTTAATAACAACTCTTTGTCAATCAGTTTCTCTCCGTGCTTTGTGTATGGATGGTTTAAGCAACACCTCAGCATCTTTAATGCTCTTGGTGCATCCTCTCCTCATGAAGCGAAGAGACAGGGAAGATGGGGAAAGATGAGGTAGGGAACTGTGTTTCCCATCAGATTTATTTCCCACGCCTCTGCAGCTTTGCTGCTTTCCCTGACAGAGCTCCAGAAATTCCCTGCCCTCCTCTGCAACCCTTCCTTCACACATGGCATGTCTGTTCACAGCGCTGAAGATGACAGCTTTCAATTTCATTTTTCAATTCCATTAGTATAGGCAGTTGGTGGAGGTGAATGGAGTTTCATTCTCACATTATCAAAACATGGGCTAAAATGTATGTTCTGGCTGCACTTTCATTGGGCTTGTATCTCTTAAATTGATTGCTTTAGGGGAAATGGAGAGATAAAAATCACTCTTCTCTCAGACCGCTATATAGATCAAGAAGTAATATACATAAAAATAAAATCTGACCATCATTAGGATGAGTGTCTCCATGTATTTGGAGAAATTCCCACCGCTTCACTATCATTGGGAATTACCTCAAGGATGCCCTTACGCTGAAAAATATTTAATCTGATATGAAACACAGGTTAAATATAATGCAGGAATATTTTGCTGTGAGGCTTTTGCACGTCATTTTTGAGTTTTCTGATAATTTTTACAGCCAACCCAAGTACTTTTTATGTCCACGTATGCTGCAACTTACAAGTTACAATTTTGTAACTTTAATGTAGAATTTGTTACTTAATGTCATAAAAGTGCTGGATTTACATTTTTATACGGGTGTTATAACTGCAAAGTTTGATCAGCAATTTGATTGCCAATTTAGTTTATGTTGAGCAGTTCTAGAAAAACAACATCCATTCAAGCCTGTCATTCATCTTCTATCCATATCAAAGGCAACTTAAAATGTAGCCATTTATCAGAGCCTGAAAAATAGCAATATATTTCTTGTAGGATGGCATTAATGCGTCTTTTCATGCATTCTCCATGCTAATGCGAAACTATCACTCTGTAGAAAAAGCAAACTAAAAATTTCCAAGATTCAAGCAATACAAGATAATAATTTACCCAGCAGTCAAATGAGACATCAAAAACATTAACAGAACTGAAATGTGGTTTTCCCCCCAAAAAAGCAAACAAAAAGGAGAAAAAGCAGCAAGAGACAGGAGTTTTGTTGCTATGTTGAAAATAAGAGGGCTTTCCCCATTGAAGAACCACAGCAGGTATTTTGCCTATCATATAAAAAAAAATTACATAAGTGAACTACTGCATTAAACCATGTGCAAGACAGATGATTCAGAGCTGGTGGACCACTGAAGGATACCGGTTCATCACAAAATTTGGTACAATTTACAGTCTCTTCTCAAGTTATCTAGCTCTGTCTAACTACTGCTGCATCTGCGTGGGTTTTGCCAAGGACTGACAAAATTTTGCCAAGGATATAGCTGATCTGTGGAAAAGAGAGATTTCTGTTGCCAATATCTGTTGGAGCTACCTCTCATAGGCAGGAATATCCCAAACCTCCCAAGCATATATTCATTTATTTGACTTCTCCCTCTCCGATATAACCACATAAGGCTTTTTAGCAGCATTACCCAAATGTTACATTCCAAGCACAACTTTTATCCCAGGGATTGAATGACAAAACAGAAAGACAAACTGCCTGTGGCAGATAATTATGTCACCTGGTGCAAAACTAGACCATTTTAATCGCAGAGAGGCAAAAACATATGGGATAAAACACTTATCTCACACCACAGAAGCTGTTAAGATTGGAGGAATACACATGCAGGGCCTGTATTTCCCAGACATTGGCTCTGAAGAGAGACACAGGGAGCCCTTGCTCTTCCCTGTCTTCATCTATAAACAGAACTTGTCAGAGTCTGGCTACAAAGTGTTCTTGCTTGTCCTAAACATTTGTTTCTATTATCCTAGTACTTAATTTATAGAAAACTATTTTCAGAGACTGACAATAAGTAAACAGGCTAAAATTTTCTAAATAAACTCATCCGTTATTCTATTTTCAGTACAAGCATGAAAAATTATGCTTTAAGCAAATGAGCACCTTAAGTTACTCTGATAAATCTACACTTATACACTTCAGTGAGCAATCCAATTTCTAAAGCACCCTGTATTAACACTGGTGTCCTGACCAAACTCTACCTCAGATAATTACTCTGCCTAGCTAAATCTCTTCGCAGTCTCGCATCCTGTCATAAACCACTGTATAGCACAGAATTAAACTGTTAAATCACCAATGCATCTTAAGCACAGAATCAATGGTTTATCGCTGATCGATGAAATATTTAAGTTGTATGGGACAGAATTTCTAGTCTACTATGTCCAATGTGTACTATATATTTGGCACAAAAAAAAAAAAAAAAAAAAAACCAAAAAACTGGCAAAGTGTAGGAAACCGCACTGGGCACAGCAACTTTTAGCTTGCACAAATCTGAGAAGTTTCAGGGCACTGTACATTCACAGCAGTGCCAGGTATCACAAATCTCCAAAATCCTTGCTGCTGCAGCTCTCACGGGGCTTACTGCTCACATGGCTCTGCAGAAGACATGCAAAATATTCCTCAACTACTTCAGGGAAAAGTCTGGCAGATGGGCTTAAACTGTTGTGGAGGTGGTTTCAGATGATCCAACGGAGCATCTGTCAAATGCCATTATGTCCTGTCACCAGTGATTTGGATGAAAAAATCAGGCATTGGATGGTAACCAACAGCTGGAGGTGATGGGGTAAAGGGATGCTTCGTTATCTGTTAAATCCACATGTGGCCAGATTAAAGCCTCCTATTTCAGCTAGTGACTGCTTCCTAAAGGGAGGGCAGAGGTCTTCAATATACAGGAACTGACCATGAGAACGAGGGGACAGGAAATTCCTTCAATTAGATCTGCCAAAAGATCTTAAAATGTCAGCATAAGATAGCATTGTTCCTGTGAAACACTGCCTTGAACAGGCACAAGGCAGCTCTGATCCTGCAGAGTACAAACATCCAGAAACAAGTGGGACATCATAGCTTATATATGCCTATGTTAGCTGCACATACACCTCAATTTTTGTTCCTACAATTCTCTTAATATATCGCTATTAGTTTGGCAATCAAATAGCTGACTTGAATCACCAGGTGTCTGCATAGACTTGGAGTCCTGTCATCTTCTTTGTGAAGAAATGTGTGAAAATCATGGAAATTAAGGTGAAGAATTTGGAAGAGAAGCATGAAACCCTGTTAAATTCCTGCAATAGATTTCTTCCTCTCCTTTACCTCCTGAGCAAACCTCCTCAAGTAGGTCTCTTCTGTAGTGTTTTTTCATAAAGAACAGGGAAAGGATTTCTCTGTCAAAGACATATTTTGAGGAAGATTACCCAGCCAAGCCCATCACCCAATGAAACTCATCCAAATGTGACAATTGTTAAAAACTAGTTGAAAACCAATGAATCACAACAGAGCTGGACCTTAAAAACCAGTTTACACTGGAATTCTCAGAAAGGAGTTGGTTCAGAGACATCTCCTAATAAAGCCTTTTCACATTTTAAGGAAACATTAAAAAAATGGAACTGCTATTTCTTACAGTCAGCATAACTGGATCTCTTGACAGCGAGGAATATTTACGATAGAGGTAGGATTTTTAGCTCAGGATTCCTGAGCTGCATTGTATTTAACATGTCAACCTCTAAGTTAATTTTTTTCAGCCTTATTTAAAGTAACCAAACATGACTGCTCCTGGCCTCAATCCATTGAAATAGTTAGCATACACTCAGTTTTGCCAAAGTCAATTGCTATAAATGTGTGCATCAGCGGTATCGCCAGACAAAGACCATAAGTTACCTGTCTGAGCATTAAAAAAAAAAAAAATAAAGAAAAACTGAATTGTTCTTTCTTTTACATGTGAACAGACACCTGCCTACACACACAGTTGCACCTCCACCAAACAGCACATGCAGTGGCACAGAGCAGTCTGGCTCCCAACCAGGACACACCTACGGCACCGCTGCAGTTCCCCGGACCCAAACACAAGAGCTACATTCCCTGCACAGTGAGATGGGGAAGTTTAGGAAAAATGCGAGCATCATGACTCAGGGAGGGGACAAAACAGAGCTTGGGTATGCCCCCCTAATCAGTGAGCAATCTTGCATCCCACTGCTTCAATAAGGCCATGTAGTCCCCCTCACCGCCGTGGTCTTTCTCCAAGTCCAAATGTTGACGTGCACAGAGGTTTCTTGACCTTGTGTTTTGATATGGATTAATCTGAAATGGCTGTCCTTAAAAAAAAAAAAAAAGGTAACTACACAAAATAACATTAGCTGGAATGCATTACAAACACCAAGTTAAATGGAAAGAAAACTAAATATAGAAACCAGCCCATTCAATTCTGTAAGATATACTCTGTTTAGTAACATTCATGAAAATTGATAAGTATTAAATTAACCACAGGAGGGCTCCCACTGGTACACTGAACACAACAGAAACATACCGTTAATTGCCAAAAATAATATCGTATCTTAAGAGTAGCAAAGGTTTTAGATCTCAAATGATATTTTCCTCAGTAGGTTCCAATAAATACAGGGGAATAAAATTATACATGAACAATTCAGATAACACTTCTGTAATTTACTTCTTTAACTGCATGACAGTTAAATATTTAAACGGCAAACACAGATTGCCAATGCATTGCATTTTAAGACACTAAGTTCTGCTTTGCCATGCCACGTATAGGGCTCTTGGAGCTGACACACCAGCACAGCAATGAACAGGGCTGCAGAACAAAAGAGGATTGAACGCACCAGGTCCCAGCTGCTGCTCCAGGGAGAGAAACGAGGACTTGCTTGGTACAGCACAGGCATAGGAACTGAGAAGCTGAGCGTAGAAAGCAAGGCTTCACTTTATCAGTACTTTTTATGGTCGGCCCCGCGTTCTCACAAAATAGTACAAATTAATGTTAGCAATAGTCAAGCAGCTACTTTTGTAGACTTGGGTGTGTTTGTCACTCCATATTTTATTTATCCCTCCATTAAATAGAAGCAAAACTCTCCTACCTCACAAGTTTTTGGTGAAAGCAAAGGTAAGTAACTGAGACAGTGGAACTAAAGCCATAAACAACCAACAGTGTCCTGACACTGAAATAACAGGAAACGTGTCTGTTTGTGTCCTAACTGAACCATACTTAATACAAGATATTGTAGCTGTTGAAATCAACTGGACAAGCAAGGGAAACACAGCTAAGAGGCAGGGGAAGAAAGTTTCACTTTGAAGATGCAGCTTTTACACACCTCCAGAAACACAATTCACCGGCCCAAGCTTTGTACTTCACTGGCATCAGTAGTGAGTAAACAGTGTTAACTGCCCTGGAACAATTATGATTATCAGAGCCTGTGTACTAAACAGTAGAAAATACTGCACTTTGGGGTAAATGCAAGTTTTCACCTCTTTCACAGACTTCAGAAACTAATGACTGCCCACAAGCACCGTTCAGGCTGAAACTGCTTCCTGGAATTGGGAGCCACAGTTAGCACTTTCTCAGCCAGCAGGCTTGGAAAGTGGATTTTGTGCTTGTTTGCCAACTACTGTGCTGGCCCAGGATTTGTAAGAACTAAGTTCTCTTTAACCTAAGGAGTTCATTTAAATCCGTACTTCACATATCCCACGGGAAATGTCTAATCACAGGGCTAACCAGACAGAAATACAGAATTCACAGGACAACAGAAAGAGAGTGTGACACTATCCCATGGAACAAGGCTTTCCCTCACAGCACGGCTGTATTTCGGTCTTTGCTCTGAGTACCGTGCATGCACCAACCTAAAAAGGGCCAACACCATTGAGAGCCCCTCCCGCAGATGTGCCTAAATCAGGGAGTTAAAGCAGCACGGCCCACTGCGCCAAAGCGTACGTGAAACAAAGCCAGAAATCTACCTTCTTTCCTTACTTTACACATCATGAAGCATTTCAGTAATACTAAGAGACGCTGCTGCTCAATCCAATTTTAAGTGAGGAGATTTGACACCGGGAAGCAGGGAGATGACAACTGCAGGAAAAAAGTACCAAATGAAACGCATCAGGGCTCACTTCACTAGACCGCCCTCCTTTCAGCCAACCACACTGGCATGCCATAAACACAGAAAGAAACATCTCTCACAATACTTTTCACCACATACCTATATTATGGACACTGGAAACCTGCTGCAGGAAATATGGTTCCTTTACGTGAAGTTGTTTTTCATATATCGAAAGTATATAAACAGACAAGGATAAAGCCTTACTGTAGCCAAGTAAAGTAGCACTGACTTTAGACAGCACCACACAACTATGTTTGGACTAGGATTACATCTGCTGATTGCACGGCATTGTTGCTTTCCTCCACAGAACACAAAACTGAAATTAAAAGTTTTATCAGCATAACTCAGTATCCAAACACCCTGGCCTTGGGAATTTGTCAAAAGAAGAGAAGTCAGGACACTTATATCACTCACATAATATTTCAATGACCAAAAAAAAAAAAAAAAAAAGACAAGTTAAACTAACTGCAAAACCGTAATCAAAACTCAGGGACACCCTAATGTGTTAAGGAATTTTTAAGACTTTTTTAAAAAGGCAATAAAAATACCCTATTCAATTTCCCTTATTCCCATAGTACAGCAAGGAAGACTGACTTAAAAATTAATTAGAAGAAAGAAATCGATTATATTTTTTCCTCATGTGTATCACTTTATTGTAAAACTATATTTTATCGAGAGCTTGTTGCTCCATGTAACTCAGAACCTTAATATCTCTACCTTTACCCTTGAAGTTCCATTTCTGATAAACCAAAAGTAAATAACAATTATCAAAATACAAAGACCAAGTCTATCAAGTTCACTAGTGAAAACTTGAGGAAAATAGAACAGGTTAAAAAAAAAAGTAAGCTTGTATGAAATACTTAGAGGTTAACAATGCTCATAGAATTAATGTACAATAATCAAACTCATTGACAGTGTCTGAAATCAGGGTTGTCAATACCATTTTCTCATTCTTAATCTTTCCTACAGAAGGAAAGAAGAGCTTCTCTGCTCAGAAACAGAATTTGCACAATGACAAAATAACCACTCCTATGTTACTTACTGCAGCACTATTTTAAAGAATAAAAAAAGTCAACTTATTTTGTCCCATTAGAATTTCCAGGCAGCACTACAGAGCACAAGTGCCCTCTTCTAGGCACTAAGAATGACACAGTCCCCAGGGAACATGGTTCTACACGTTGATAGAAAATTTCTGCATTGTGGACTGACAGCTTCTCTGCTTATTGCTGTCAGGATATCAATGCCTCCTCCATCAGCCTGTTATCCCCTCTTCGCTCCGGTGCTGTGGCAAGCAGCTTAGGTGGTAGGAGAGGCTGACAGATCCCTCATTCACAGAGAAGTTTGGGGATGTCTGCTTTCGCAATGCATTGGGAAGGTTAATTTTCAATCTAGTCAGAAAAATCAGGATTTCACCATGCCATCTCCTCAGAGGCGCCTGCAGATCAGTAACATTAATTTAATTCCTATTAAAACAAGATGGCATGTTTATAAGCACTACTGCCACGGTCAGAATACCACTAGACACATGTTTTACCCATGAGAGCAAAACCAATTTGGCCTATGGCTAAGTCATTGACAGCTCTGCTCCTCTTCCATGGTCAGGACCACAGCAGTCTGACTGCACATCACCGTCTCATGTGCTGACTCTATGTATGTACCTATGTAACCTAACACATGTTTAGAATACATAAGAAAAGTCTGCTGTAGTTTCAGTAGGACTGACCTTTAAAATTGTGTTAAATCACACAAAGTATTGAGTAATTGAACACCTCAAGGGCAAAGAATGACTGCATTGAGTGCTGAAATTCTTGCAACTCCTACTAACTTAATAGGGGGAAAAAAGTTATATTTCTACTATGATACTATTTCACTCTTCTGATGTAGCCTTTTCTAGTACGACCTCATTTCTACTGTAGTCTCAAAGAAATACACTGACCATCTTCTTACAATTTCCTTTATATTTAAAATAGTTGAACTCAAAACTTGTATTTCAACCTTTGTTCCTTGTACGCATTTTCGGCTATAATGTGCATATCAAAAGACACAAGTACTGTAATTGTATTACTCACCTCTACTGCAACCTGCTATCCTCACTGGGTAATGACACTGCCAACATGACTTCAATTCTGACAGTGACAGTGGATTTACATTACAGTCAGCTATAAGGTTCAAAGTTTCATCACTCATTTTTATTGTTTTCCCATTAAACAGTCTCATTACTGCTAAATTAGTATTCAGGTGGGGAGAAAAGAAAAAAAAAAAGGGGGGGGGGAGGGAAGGAAGCCCTTCCAGAAAAACCTAGGATTTAAAACTTGCTGGGGTCTCATTAGCAAGTCTCACTAGCTCTTCATGTATGCTCAGCTTCCGATCTCCAAGGTCTTCCTTCACCATTTTATCCAGATGTTTTTTTTAAAAAAAGTTATTTCCCTTTGTGTGATATCCAGTCATGCTCTACTTAGTCTTGAACATAAGA
Organism: Pterocles gutturalis; assembly: GCF_000699245.1. NCBI lineage: Eukaryota > Metazoa > Chordata > Aves > Pterocliformes > Pteroclidae > Pterocles > Pterocles gutturalis. The sequence goes on from NW_010117506.1 coordinate 14,968, forward strand.
AATTTCATCTTATGTCAATGCATGTGTCTTCTAAAGAGCCACGCAACAGACATGGAAATCACTATGTGCATCGAGCACCTTAGCCTTCCTAAATCACAAAGTAAATTAGAAACTGCAAAGATTACAGTATGCACCTTGTCAACTAATGACAGACACTTATGACTGGGTATCATTTTCTTCCAGCAGAAATTACTTCGAAGTAAAATCTAGCACGTGACACCTACAGCATCTTAAAACCCTTGGAAAGATAAAGTAAGGATCAAATTAAGAAGCTATCCCTAATTTCCCCCTGAAGTAATAAAGTATCTTCTACTCAGTATATTTCATTAACCAAAGTTACGATACTTTGGAGGACTAACTTCTGTAATGGATAGCTATATTAACAAAGAATCAAATATGTTATTGTTCAATTGAAGCTGTTGACAAGTACATATAGTATGTGGAAAGCGCATTACATACATGGGTGATGACCCCTGAAATTAAGAGAACTAATACACTAAAATGATACATGATACTAATACACTCTAACATGAAGGCTATAAAAGTGGTAAACAAGCTAAAAGATCAAACAATCCCGTAATTCCTTACTAATGATCTATGAAATATTTATATTACATTTAAATTACACTGACAATTACAGTGTAGGAGCACAGCACTGTTGAATAGAACAAATATAAGCATTGGTAAATTACAGGCAGGCTTTTAAGGCACCGCATTACGACAACTCCCTAAAACTAAACTTCACTTAATGCAGGTCGTACTGTGATGTACGAGCCATACATAAACCTAGCAAGCTGAAGAACAAGAATAAAACAGCTTTTGTCAACTGCTGTTATAAATAACGGTGATTGAGGAGACTGCAAACTGGAAACATTTGGAAGTTCGTTGTGACATCAGTCTGACAAGCAGTTATACACACCGTGTTTGTATCAGGTCACACTAGTAACATTCAGAAAAGGAAAAGACTGTCGGTCACTTCTGTCGAGTTTTCAACAGAAAGGAAGGGGAAACAAGAAAATCCGGGCGGTTAGTTACCTAGATGGATCCCGGGCAATTTTAGCGGACATGCAGCCACGCAGCAGTTCAAGAAGTATTACGGATACGCAGCCAAATAAAAGTTGCAGTAAAAACTCCACTTCTCGTAATGAAAACAACAAAGCAACATCACCCTTGGATACCCAACGAAGCACGCAAAATCCCACGTCCTCCTAATTTCACGGCCAGCTTCTGTGCCTGGTCCCCCGACCCTTCCCGGGGAACCCCAGCCCGGGTGGCTCAGTTCTC
>NW_010117507.1:0-2093 GCF_000699245.1 Pterocles gutturalis
TTTAATCAGGTCACAGTTTGGCGTGTCTTCACCCCTCCCTCCCCTTCCATATTTTACTTCAATGGGGGTAAAAACGTCCCGGAGAAAAGCAGAGGTGCAAGTATTTTATCAGGTTAAAAAAACTCACAACAACAAACAAACGCCCCGTGACTGTGGGCGTTTAATCCTCTGTAATATGTTTCTCCAGCCCTTTGCATTTAGAACCTAACTTTTCTGGTGTGTTCTCACAAGACTGGGTTTACACTGATTTTCTCCTCTTGCAGCACAATGCTTTCCCAGCTGCGTTTTAAAACCTTTTTTCTAAATCACTCATGCATATTTATTTTGACTGTAGCAGCCACGCAAGCATCTGTTATTAACCTGCTGGGCTAGAATACCCCATTATGTTTCTGCGGTCCGGACCTCAGTACTTTCGTGTTTAATTGATAAACTGTGAATCTAATCGGGAAAGAAAAAAAAAGAGCTGAGGGGAGAGAGAGGGTGGGGGTTGAAGGACCTCTAGCTTCCTTTCTCACCTCCTTCATCTCTGTCATCCTCCCCCACGCATCGTTATCACCCCCAAACACCCTAAATCTCGCGTGTTCCTTCCCATTTTAAAATATGTGCGCGAGATACAACTTGAGCATCTCGGAAAGATGCGGAGCGAGCAGTGGATTTCCCGCTCCCGCGTGCGAGAAAGGAGCTCTGCCGCTCTCAGCCCTGGACGGAAGTAATCAATAAGGACTGAAATTCAATCAATTAACGTTGGTAGGCAAAAAGTCTTACCTGGGGTGCAGAGGAGTAAGGGTAGCCAAACTGCGGATATGACATGGTACAGAGGCTCCCAGTTATCTAGAAACAAGGCGAGACGTCTGATCTGCACGCTATTGCAGCCTGGCTCTGCTCTATTGTACCGATTGATTGGTAACCACAGGTCCCTAGATGCTTATAGGACGAAGCAGAAAACCACATTTAATTTATTTACGTGAAATCTTAAACTTGTTTTTTTTTTTTTTTTAATGGAAGAAAAAAAAAAAAGAGATGAATAGTGATTTTAGCACCTTCCCCTCTGCAGCTACGAAACAGAAATAATTGTTGCGTGTGGGCTCCGAGGCTGGCAAACGTGACGGCAGAAATACATACTTTGCACCCACGGAAATATAAAAGGGGGAGGGGGGGAAAGAAAAGTGATACAAACACATTAGCTCAGAAGCACGTTGTTTTAAAAGAGCCGAGCCTCTGACGTCACGCGAAGCCTATTTAAATTAACCTGCCTCTAAGTTTAACATTCATTTTCGGGAACCTTTCCCATGGAGTGGAAAATAGACTCTCCAGCATCCCTCTCAGTCTGCGTAACAGGAGCGAAAGTTTGGAAAGCACTCCGGCAGCGGCTACGCCTGCTTGCAACATTTCTATACATTTCTGCGGGGAAGGGAATGAAGGAAATGAATGGTTTTAATCTGAAGGATCAATGTTGTATCAGTTAAGATTTCCCCCCACCCTCCTTCATCACTGAAGGGCTGGTAAGCACTTTTAATTAGAAATTAATTAATGAGCAGCTGCTTCTTCCCACCCCACAGTAATAATTAGTCTCAATTACAAACAAGACATATGAAGGGACACACGACTGAGTCTTCATTTAAGATTTAATCAACAGTTAAAATTAGCGCTAACGCTGACAATAGAGCACATGACATGCAATCCTTGCTTTTCTTTTCGGCTTTTATTCCAGACGTGTGATTACAGGTAGGAAAGCCTACAAGCGTATTCCGGGGGAATGATTGAAAGGACGTGACTTTTCACGTTAAAACGCCTTTGATCCCATGGCAAACCTCCGCTGGAAAAGCCAGCCTTTCTCGGGGCGGAGGGCCCTATCCAGCCTGCCTGTGCTCCGAGGTGCGCACAGCTGGGATAGGGGCAGGAATTAGGGAAGGAGGGGTGGTGCAACTCAAATGTGCCAAGTGCTGTTTCTGGCTGAAGAGCAAACATATTTTTCCCCATGGTTAGCTGGCTTCCCGGGGGCTACGGCGGGACATTCGAGTGAAGGAGGGCCTGGGAAAGGAGTGTCGTCTCTATCGCCCCCTTCTCCCCAACCCATCACATCTCTGCTATCA
>NW_010117508.1:0-3279 GCF_000699245.1 Pterocles gutturalis
TCTTATTCAGAGGAATGGAGACCTCTTGCATACCTCAACAGTTGGAGGCAGTGGTATTAGTCCGGTGTGATAAAAAGGATCGGTAGTTGTCTGCTGTCCCTGCAAGCTCAGCCATTCCTAGCCACAGTGCGTGGATGCTTTGGTCCTGAGCTGGAGCTCACAAAGATAGATGGAGAGCATGTGTGTGTTATGCAGGGGAGTTGCTTGGGCTTTTTAATTGCATTCCTAAATTTGCCTGGTAGACTTGACTGGCCAGGCACATTGTCTGTCAGTGCTAAACCAGGTGAAAATGCTGCTGGCCCCGATCAAAATGTTATCACTCCTTCAGGCTCACCGGTGTGAGAGCGAGTGTAGGTGCTCCCCAGTCTTCCTTCGTCTTCTCTAAATTAATTAGAAGGTCTGTACTTACAAAAGGGGTTTCAATGACAGTATGCCACTGTCACTCTGCTTTTTAAAACACTTTACACTTTTCAAGACCTTGCAGGTTTTCCAGCTGCAGAAATGTGGAAAACCTCTTGTTTGAAGGAGGGGCAATGTTAGACGTTGAGGCTACGGACAGAGACTGTGCTGTGGATCTTGCTGTGCAGGGTTACTGGCTCTGAAGCTGGTTTGGGCCTTTCACGTTATCTCATTTGCCACCGGAGGTGTGGGACAGTAATTCCCATTGGAGAGGAGGAGTAATAAACCAGGGAGGAAACGCCTTGCTTTGAATAAGTGCCTTTCTGTACCTTAGTGTGCAATTTTTGGATAAAAATCAGGCTAGTGGTCTCCAAAGCATTTCTGTCAATGTGACTTTTTTCCCCTTTCATTGTTGGCTTTGTTTAGTAATGACAGAATTATCTCTGACTTATTAAAATCAGAGTGAACATATCTCAAACCATGAGAATATCACTAGACTTCCCTCTGAATTTTGTAAATTTCTTGTATCGCTGTGTAACTGTTTTTAACCAGAAAGAGCGGTATAAAGAAACCTTAATAAACAGAAGAAAAGAATTTTTACTTCTGACCTGTAAAAGTTTCCACCTAAATATACAGTGTTTTAGAGAGACGGGACATGGGAGATGGGGATTGGAAAGTGGTCTTTTGCCAGTGGTGGTTTTTTGTTTGTTTTTTCTAAGAGGCATAAGAAAATTTGAGGTTTTTGGGAAAGTATACTAGCCATAGCTTTGGCAACCTGCCATATGAATGTACATGTTTATTAAATTTCTTCTTGCATGGGGGGATTGAGTAGTTGTCAGTGCTTTCAGAAAAATGAAAGAAATGGTAGATAGCCTCAGTGACTCACGTTTTGACAGATTAGCCAGTCAGAGATGCATCACAGTGCAGGTATGTGGACTGTCAGACCATGCTGAAATGTTTGGGGGTTTTTTTGGTTTTTTTTTTAGATGAGAAGAGAGTTGAGCTGTGTTGTTGGTGTGGGATGACACTTAAAAAATGTTGTGTCTGAAGTGAGACTGGCTACTGTTTTCACTTCAGAAGAATCCATTGCCTATGTAAACATGCTGTGGTTTTGTTTTTCCCCCGTCTTTGCAGCCACAGACAAGGTAGCTCTGTTAATAGGAAACATGAGCTACTGGAATCACCCTCAACTCAAGGCTCCAATGGTGGATGTCTATGAACTGACTAATTTGCTAAGACAGCTGGATTTCAAAGTAGTTTCTTTGCTGGATCTTACTGAGTCCGAGATGCGAAATGCAGTGGATGAATTTTTACTTCTCCTGGACAAAGGAGTATATGGTAAGATCGTGTGATATCCCTTCTGAAGTAGGTCGAGAACAGAAACAGCTGGTATTTACCTCGGCCAGCTCACTGGATGTGATAGCAAAACAAACTTAATGGGAAATAGCACCTATATAGAATGGGAAAAATGAGTTAACACCCACAAGCATATCCTTTGACTTTGGTTAAGATGTATTGTTTCTTTGATCTTGGAACAGATGCGACGTTTGAGCTCTTTACGCCTAAAACTGCAGTGCGCATTTTTGTTTGGTAGCACTGATGTGTTTGTCTGCTGACAGCTGCTGCATCTGTGTAGCATATACAACACCATGCTGTGCAGAAGATGTACAGTAGTCTTTTATGCAAGAGCAGGAGTCATCTGTTTTGTCGGCTGTGTCAGCCCTGGGCAGCAGCCCTGGTGTGCCTCTTACACGCCTTCCTCACGCACTGCTGTCCTGTTGCCCTCCTCCCTTCCCTGTGCCTGCAGGTCGGTGGTCTGGTGAGGGCTGACCAGTCCCTTGGCATCCCAAGGCTGCCAGGCAGTGTTTCTGGTGGGGAGTGGGGAGCAGCAGAGCACGCAGCGTGTCCTGGGCTTGCTGGGGGGACCCTTCTGTTCACCGCTGTCTTTCCACCGGCTGTCTGCAGAACGCTCTTTCCTTCTGGATTTCCGTCCTTCTGGTGGCTCCGCTCTCTGTCCTCGCTGGCCAGCTCTGTACAGACCAGGGAAGAGGGGAGCTTTTCTCTGCCTCGGCAGCAAGCCGCGCTCTCGTACCAGGTGTGTTGGGGTGGGAGGGGACAGGGGGACACAGCAGCAAAGCGTATCTCTCGTGAAGATGTTGCAAACTAAAGCACACAGTACAGAAATAAGAGAAAACTATTGTGCTTCAGCGTTAGGGCGTAACACTCAACAGGCTGGATGGGATCTTTTTTGCCCTATGCTTTTTTGCCAAGTTTTCAGGTTAGGTAGAAATCCCTATCTTGCACTGCCGGTTCCTCTCCGTCACTGCAGTGCTGGCCTGGCAAGCACGGAGTGTTCATTCACGTCCTTGCCAGGGAGTGAAAACCAGGGTTTCTACTTCAGAAAGGAAGTTGAAAATACGTTTGTTTCTGCCTTGATTCTTAGGTGGTTGCTCGTATTTTGGGATTCCTTGTCTTGCATAAACTCGATTTTGAGGGACAAGCACAAGGCAGAACTGGGGGCTGTGTGCTGGGGAGGGCGCAGTGGAATTGATGCACAGAGCACAAACCTTCCTGTCTTGTGTGGAAAAGGCCCAGAATGACCTGGCTTGGAGAGTAAGAAAAGTTCTTCTGTGGCCTTTGAGGAGTTTGCTGCTAAGTGACACCATTCTGTCGTATTTCTAAAAGCTAAGATTGCAGGAACAACTCCAGAAATTATTTAGAACAGAGAGCAAAGAGTTCTGACAGCTGTCCTGTTTAAACTGTAGAATTCCTACAGTAACACCCACCCAAGGAAACATTATTCGATTTTTCTTTTTTTTTGAAAGACAAGGTCAGATTGTTTGTTAGTATGTGTTTTTTCACAGAATCACAGAATGTTAG
>NW_010117509.1:0-5733 GCF_000699245.1 Pterocles gutturalis
AAACCAAACCTACGTGGCGGTGTGAGGTGTGCGACTACGAGACCAATGTAGCTAGAAACCTTCGTATTCACATGACCAGTGAGAAGCACATGCACAATATGATGCTGCTGCAGCAAAACATGTCCCAAATCCAACACAACCGGCACCTGGGCCTCGGCAGCCTGCCGTCCCCCGCCGAGGCCGAGCTCTACCAGTACTACCTGGCGCAGAACATGAACCTTCCCAACTTGAAGATGGACAGCACTTCCTCAGATGCACAGTTCATGATGAGTGGATTCCAGCTCGATCCCACCAATCCCATGGCAACCATGGCTCCATCTCTAGGTGAGGCTGAAGGGTTTTCCACCGTGTCCGTGTCTAAGGGAGGGCTTGTGTTTGCGTCACCGCAAAGCCCTGCTGTGGAGACTGGGCGCCGCGTGCCAGGTCCCCTCTTTCTGCCTCTGCGGCCCCCCGCGTAGTGCAGCTGCAGTGCGGTGAGTCGCCTTTGTGTGGTGGTTGAGGATGGAGCCTGCACGGTGGAGACCTCTCCTGCATCCCCCTAGGCCAGTTTTTCTCATCCTGGGTAAATAAATTACTTTTCTGGTTAATTTTCTAAGAGTTTTAGTAGGGAGCTAATAAAACAGTAGATATGGATTACTGGTGACCTACATTAAATGTTCCTCCTCATTGCAGAAAGCATCCTCACTGTAGCATTTCCAAATGATCTTTCCTTGGTTTGCCAAGGGATGTGAGTAGTTTGGTGGGTGGCTTTGTGAGAGGCTCTGATCAGCTGCCGGCGCTCTCAAGGGCAGATGTTGAGCTGGTTTGTTAGGTGCTGTGTTGCCCGGAGAAGATAAAGGTAAGCAAGTTCTGAGAGTTGTGATGAATTTGGTGGATGGGGTGGTGTTCTTCTGCTGAAGAACCCGAGCTGAAACCGTTCCTCTGGTCCTTGAGGAGATACAAGACTCAAGGCTTGACCAGATGAGAATTATTAAACTGGAGAAGACTGGCTGTAGAGAGAGATTATTTCTCTCATCAGATGACAAAAACACTTAAAAATGAACTACCAAATGGATTTTCCTGGTAATGAGCATTCAACACGTTTGTGTTGGCACTGTGCTTGGCACGGTGGGGGGCACACCCTCTCCCCAAACAATTTAGCCGCAGAATTAGACTTGGAGTGGGGACAGAGGGTCAGGTCCCGTCGGGTTCCTGCCCCAGGCTGCTCGTGTTTGTCCAGGGCCGGTGGCAGCCGCTGGCATGCTTCCCGGAGTATTTGAGCTTTGCTGTAGGGTGAAAGCTGGCGCAGAACAGAGCCCCCCCACCCTGGTTCAGAGGTGCTGCCTGAGGGTACTGCTGTCTCTGCGCTGCCTTGCTGCTGCTGCTGAGGGTTGTTCACAGTGCCTTGAGAAAGAATGTGAAAAACCTGCCCCTTTAGCTGCTTGCCTCTGAGCTGATTCCTCTGTGCTGCACTCTGCCCTCCCTAACCTTGTCCATCCATCGATGCTGCTCTCACTGATGCGCTCCGTTACTGGTTCGTTGGTCTCATGCGTGTTCTCCTTTCCTCCAGCTACTCATTATACAGTTTTATTATTAGTCCAGAAGGACGTGAAAGTCACAGAGAACAACACAAGATAGTAAAAAAATGAAAAAGAAAACAAAGGAACTCGAGTGACTTTTTTTTTTTCCCCATGCTGTCCTAGCTTGCATCTTTGGGAGGTCAAGGACACAACCTTTGTCAGTGTATTTTCAAGAGCTCCAGGTTGCCAGCAGATGTAATTGACGGTGACTTGTCATGTCCCTTGCAGTGTATAAAGTTACAGCATCGCTGGTGGTGGGTTTCCTGGAAGGTGCCCACTGGAGCTCCCAGCCCCTCCTTGCTGCGGCACAGGGCGGGTGGCACGAGGGAAGTTGGGGGGATTTTAACTGAAGCCTCCTGAAGTGCACGGCAAGGCCTGGAGTGTAGATGAGCTCGCGTGGAGCGCAATTTGTGAACTGCGGGCGGGATGGCCGCGGATCTCGAGCTGGGGATTATGGGGGGAGGCCCCTCCCGTGTCAACGAGCACTTGACACGAGCTCAGCTCCTTAGACTCACACACACGCTACGAACTTTGCTAGAAGTGAAGCAGATTTTTCCCATTTTTAGACTTCAGTCCAAAACTGGGTTTGAGTAGAATATTAATAGTTGAGAAGATTCTGCTTTGGGGTTTTTACTTCATGATGTGTTTAGGAGAGACTGATTGAAAGAGAGGATTTGGGGATACAGCCTGAAATGAATGCTTACAAAAATCCCTACGATGAGGAGACACGGGGCATGGCAGGCGAGGGGTGGGCTCCCTGCTCTCCAGATACTCACCGAGCAGCTACACAGAGCAGCTGTACGGAGGGTATAAACCTGCTGAGACAGGGAGGGACAGAATGGATCGAGACAAACATCACTGAGTGCTCCGATGGAAGGACAGGCTCCTGGCAGCGCGTGCAGGTGGACTTTCCCTCTCCAGCCAGTTCTTCTCCATGTGAGCACGAGGTCTGCTTGAGGAGATGAGATGCTGTCCCTCTAACCGGAATGCTGAGGTTGTTGTCCGGTAAGCTGTAGTTCTTCCTGCTTGGGACTAACGAACATTGTGGGGTTGTGTTTCTGTGGGAAGGGCAGTGGCACGTACGCTGCCCAGAGCTGTGGTCTGCACCCGCTGTGGTTACGTGCATTCAGAAGGATTAGCACAGTTCTGCCTGAGCTCTCAGTGTCTTCCCAGTGTTGGCTGCTTCTCAGCAAACAGGTTGAAGCATAGGAAAATAAAAGTTAAGGAAATAAAGTCTCTCTTTTTGATTGACTAAGTAGCTGTTGACCTGCAGGTTCCTTTAATGAGATTGTTAGGCTGAGCTGTGACGTAGGATCAAGGTAAAATGCCAGAAAGCTGTAGGAGAAGCATAAATGTCTTAAAAATGGAAAAGGAGAGCAAGGTGGAGCAAAGGGCCGAAGGAGAGACTGGTGGTTTGTCTCTGTGCTTTGGCATAAAAAGTTAATGTTAGAAAAAGCGAGTCTCCCTGTCCACATCTGCAGAGTGCTCTGATGGAAATAAGAGCTGGCTGCATCCATTGACGGGGAGTGGATACAGCTCAGCTCTTAGTTTGAAGAGTCGATCTGACACGTAAAGGCAGTTGAGCGTCCTGCTGGCTTTCCTTGACATGCTCTTGCACTCTCGTTATTAATAGTGGTTGTCTTTTCCTTGGGCATACAAAGTGTCTGCCAACACTGTTTTTAGAAGACTGTGCACCATTTTGAACTGGACGAGAGATGAGATCTAAGTGCAGGAGTGGCACTTCTCAGATTTTTTTTGTACTTGCAACATTCTGCCCGCTTTTGTCAGCACTGTGGTGACCTAACTAATACTCCCATTGCTTGGACTTGTGGCTGTTGACCTTGTTTTATTTGGCAGGGACTGTGCTCAGGTCCTGCATGAGATGACATTTCTTGCTTCTCCACGTAGGCAAGAAAAAAGAGGATAAAGTGTTAACGCTGTTCTTGAAATGGCCACGGAGACTTTCACTGCGGTGCTAAGGAATTCTTCATCCTCTGAAACGTTGTAGGGTTTTTCTTGGTACTTTTCATGGGCAGAGGGATGGATACTTGTCCTTCAGAGGGTGGGTAGCAAGCGCTGCTGCCGTCCTTTCCCAGCCTTACGTGCCAGCTGCAATTGCTTTTCCATTCTGATATGGCACTGACCAGCAGCGCAGAGCAGCAGGAGAAGGGACGGCTGCGCTGGGCTTTCGTTGTGCATTTGGTGGGTGCAGGAGCTGCACTGAGCAGCATATGTTCTGCTCTGTGCTTCTCTTCCGGCAAGTAAAGAATTTGGCATTTCTGACCTCTTTCTCCCCCTTTTCCTTCGTGCAGTGGGTGGAGAGATCCCCCTGGACATGCGGTTAGGTGGCGGACAGCTGGTGTCTGAGGAGCTCATGAACTTGGGTGAGAGTTTCACTCAGACAAACGACCCATCGCTGAAGCTCTTCCAGTGCGCTGTGTGCAACAAGTTCACTACGGATAATTTGGACATGCTGGGCCTGCACATGAACGTGGAGCGCAGCCTCCCCGAGGACGAGTGGAAGGCGGTGATGGGGGACTCGTACCAGTGCAAGCTGTGCCGCTACAACACGCAGCTCAAGGCGAACTTCCAGCTCCACTGTAAGACGGACAAGCACGTGCAGAAATACCAGCTGGTAGCACACATCAAGGAGGGCGGCAAGGCCAACGAGTGGAGGCTGAAGTGTGTGGCCATCGGGAACCCGGTACATCTGAAATGCAACGCTTGCGACTACTACACTAACAGTCTGGAGAAGCTGCGTCTTCACACAGTGAACTCGAGGCACGAGGCCAGCCTGAAGCTCTATAAGGTAAGGGTTGGCTTTGCTTCATCTTCCTTCATTGCCCAAATGGGACAAAAGAAAATCTGTTTTGCGCTGCAGTGGATTGTGATCCTTTGGAGACGAGCTGCTCAGGTCTCTCCGGTGGGCATGGTAGAGCTCTTCAGCCTGCGCTCTGATAGCAGCTGCGGGGGTCAGAGCCTTAGCCCACGGGTGTTCGTGTCAAGGTGCTTCAGCGGGGGCTGCGTGTCTTACATCACTGCATGTAAATCATGCTTTTGCACTAAAATTCCACAGTCAGTGTTGAAAACATTGTGCGAGGCGGTGTTTGCCACGCTTTTGTTGTCTCTTTTCCGTAAGGCGGTTTAACCCATACAGGATTCTTCACGAGCACTTGAAGGCTTTCGCTGTTGTCGGAGAAGTGTGTTCGTCGTGGCGTGGGGACGGCAGGGTGGATGGGGCGGGGAGGGATGGAGGAAGAGGGCGGCTGCCTCTGTGCTTCTGTGCTCTGTGTACGTTAATGCTGGGATCCGTAAGCAAAGTGTTGCTGGAGGCTGGAGAAGAGAGAGGGCTGGAAGAGAAGCCCGTGTGCGCGCGCACATACTCGATTGTGCGTATGGACAGACCGTACGTGTGGGCTCTGCGTGTTTTCATCCATGGCAGTGTTTGGCCTCGGACTGCCATCTTGTTTTCTCTACGCTTAATTTTTTTGCCTCATTCTGTATCTTCTGTCTAACCATCTTCTCTTTCCTGACTTCCCCGTTCCCAACCCCTCCCCGCGCTGGCCTGAACCCTGTGGGCTGTAACCCAAGAGGAGCTCCGGATACAGTAAATAGTCCTTTCACTTGTGCAGCAGAATTGCTCCAGACGTTTCTATTGATTTTCACTGGACTTAAAGCTTCACCTTTTTCTCTAATCATCCCATAATGGCTTTAGTATGAACAATCAGGTACGAATTGCCATAAATCTAAGCAGCCGCATACCTTCCATTCACATGTGCTGTCCCACTCATTGTCTTCTCGTTTCTCTCAGGGTTTTCTTATATATTCCTTCTGTCCTCATCCTTTTCTTCCTGCTTTCCCCCAAAAGTGGTGAGATTTTTTTTTATATATGAGTATACATACATGCAGACTGTATTTTTTTTAATTATTTCTTTGAATATTTTTCTTTATGTAATGGGAATTTAAAATGTGATATTGAACTGTACAGTAGCCCACGTCGCAGTGCAGACATGTTAGATTTCATAACTCTTGGGCTTTCCCTAGGAATGAGCAGTTCCAGCAAATTCAGAGAGGAAGGAGACAACCAGGAGCATCGTAGAAGGTTTGTTTGAGCTCTGGTTGTTGGCCCTGCCTGGAGTTGATGGGGAACCGGTCAGACGAGGAATGTGTTCCT
>NW_010117509.1:5751-7226 GCF_000699245.1 Pterocles gutturalis
GTGACGATGGCTGGTGCCATCATCAGCTTGGATCCAGCATCACTCCGCGGAGCCTGGCTCTAAGAGTGGTCAGGTCTGCACGTGTGCCTCTGCTCTCAGATGTGCAGGAGACCTGCGAGAGTAGAATCAGCTTGGAAACTGGGGGCAGGAGGGTCCCAGTGGGACTTTCAAAAGCCAGCTGAGGAGCTGAATCTCCTCTGTCTGTGGAACTCGCATTGGGGTACGGAAGGGTTGTTTGAAAGTTCTGAGTTTTAACACGCAGTATTGTTCTCTTAAATACACATGGCAAAGGTTTAAAAAGTCTTTATCTAGACCCTTCATCTGCAGTGGTTTCTGCTGGGGAAGAAGCAATCAGGGCAGTAGAATTCTTTCACTTTAAAGGGTAAAAAAAAAAATAAGAAGGAAGAAAAAAAATGAAACCACCTGAGTCAGAGTGGGGGACAGCCATAGGTGCTTGTAATAAAGGTTCCTGAAATGTTTTCCTGAGACAGGCGAAGAGGAATTGTCAGTTTTCAGGTTGGTAAGAGGCCTGGGCAGTTCTCGGAGCTGTTACAGCCCTGCGTTGCCTCTGACACAAAAACAGCGAAACACCAGGTGGAGAGTAATCCATTTCAGAGTCATTCAGTCTGTTGTACGGTCCATACCTGAGCTTTCTAGAATGCCGGAGTAAAGCCCGTAGCAGGGGATGGCAGACAGCTGGATGCACAGCGTCTCGCCCCAGCATAGCTGCAATTGGTGTTTGACTTCATGGAAAAACGTTTCCATGGATCAGGCAAGCGTCAGTGCAATTCTTCCAGTGTTGGAGTGGCTGTAATGCCACATCTCTCGATAGCTGAAGAGATGCAGCGGGAGCGGGGGGAGTTCACAGAATGGTTTCTCTTCTCTCAGGCCCTGGTGTGGTCTGCAGTAAATTGAGATTGATTGGATGTTATTTTTCCTCTTGCTAATGTAATCCATTAGCCTGGCACATGCATAATCAGTTTAGAGCACAGTTAACTGGATGTAATCGAGTTCTTCCCTGCCTGCTGGAGAAAATCCTCTCCAGATGCTGCTGGGTGAGAGCGCGTACTAGGCTTATCACACACAATCCTCCTTATTCTGCTTTTTTTGCCATTTTCCTCTTAAATCACGTTATTGGCTGCTTGCATTGCCCAAGAGCCACTTCTGTTACTGCTACTTGCTGCCAAAAAATGTGATCTGGAGACACTGTCAGCCTGTGGTCTGGAGATCCTTTTAGTCTTCTCCAGCAGTGCTTGCGGTGCCGGGGGAGGAGATCTGGTCTTCTGCTGCCATCTTCGTCCTGCACGTTGCAATAGCTTGCGACAGACCTCTCCCCGTGTCGGTGATGAGGGGGCAGGGATGCCGCAGTGGGGTTCTTGCTTGCGACAAGAAACTGGAAGGGTCTGGTAACCTTTCCTTTGTTCTTATGTTCTCCCGAATCCCTACTGCTTCCATTCAGCGAGACCTGGACAGGC
>NW_010117510.1:0-6892 GCF_000699245.1 Pterocles gutturalis
CCGCAGGGTCGCAGGATGCTGCTCACGACCTGGAGACCATGAGGAAGCACAAGGTGAGGTTGCACGCAAGTGCAAATGCGTCTCGTGTGGTGCCTGCTGGTGGTTTTCTTTTGTAAATTAAAAAGTCTAAAGTGTTCTCAAGTAACTTTAAGAAAAACTATGTTAGATTGGTGCTTTAGAAGGCTGCTGCGTTTGCAGGTGGATGGATGCCTGCGGGCTTCTCCAGAAGCTGAGATACTTTGCTGCAAGGCTGTTTTCTGGAGCAGATCCCTGCATTCCCCTGTGCGGTTGAGTTTCAGAGGCCGGGCAGCTTGCCTTGTAGGGACTGATGAAAGAAGAAAAACAAAGCAGCAGCTCTAAGTCTGTCCCGGCCTCTGGTGCTTTTACTCTTCTTTGTAACCGGCCTTCGGACAGTGGTGCTGGTGCAGGACAGTGAGGGCACCAGGCTGGCATCTGGTGCCATCTAAATGTCACTTAAAGTGACCCACAACCTGGCCGTAGCCTGGCCAGAGCAAAGATGGCAGGAGGCCAGAGGTGGTCTCACCTGCCAAGTGCAGGTGGAGTTCACTCTGAAATCCTGCTGCTGCAGTAAATGGTGCTGGTAACTCAGGAGGAGGAACATTAACCTGATGGGTTAGGGCAGGCTTGAAATTTGTGGGCTTGTTGGGTGGTCTGTGCTCTCATTCCTATCGCTTTCTCTTTTATTGTCTATCTGTGCACTGACGACTTCCTTTTCTGTTGAAAACCTCACATTAGTCTGTGTTTGGTTGAGCACAGATCTTTTAATTTCCTCTCAAAAAAAAAAAAAACAACCCAAACCTGAAATTTATCACAATATATTTTAACATGGAGTACAATTTTGCTTGGAGAAAAGCATATCGTAGACAGCATATGTACATGAAACTGAACAATGCAGTTTTTTAAGTTACGTCTGTGTACGCCTAAAAAATAATTTACTTTTGCTACTGCTGAGTTTGCTTGCTATCTTCAGAAAATGCCTTTTAAAAAAAAATTCCTTTTTTTTGTTTTTGTGTTTTGTTTTTTTTTACTTAGGTTACTCATGTTCTAAATGTGGCATATGGAGTCCAAAATGCCTTCCTCAATGACTTTATGTACAAGACTATTTCTATTCTGGACCTCCCAGAAACAGATATTACCTCCTATTTCCCAGAATGTTTTGAGTTTATTGAGAAAGCAAAGATCGAGGTACAGTATATCAATAATTAATGCTACTAGTTATCCTGTTTAAATTATTTATTACCCTATTTAAAATCTGAAGTAGCTTCTTTTGTCGAAAGAAAGTATGGTATCAAATGAATATTTTTGCCATTGCCTTTTTAAATTTTGAATAGAGAATCCAAGCAATTTCTAAGCATTCCTAGAGACATGGCACTGCCGTTAATCCCCATCTCATCCAGTATTGGTTTTTTAGAATGGCTGTCTTACATATTTTCGAGAAATGCTTCTTTAATGAAGCTGCAACAATGTCTGACTTTAGGTAAAGAAATCCCATTGTAAGTCCAAGTCACTACATCTGACAGAGAGAAAAGAAGAAACTTTTTTACTTTCTATAATTTATCCATCAGGGTTGTTGTTTGGGATTAGAAGCAAGGCTAACAGGGCTTTTAGAGATCTGGGTGGTTTGTCAGCAGCCATCCACCATCCTTGTGCTTTGCCTTGATCATCCATTGAAGATGCAGCACATTGAGCTATGAATCCACAAACAATTATGTATCAAGACTGTCAGAGAATGTGTGAGTAGTCTTGGAGCCAACCAGTGATTTTAGCTGCTAACAAAGTCTTGAAAAAGACATGGCATAGGAAATAGGGTGAAGGGACTCCTTCTGGGGTTGGTTGGCAGACCTGTCTGTAACCGAGACCGTCTCTGACTCCTGTTTCAGGCTTACTGTGTAACTCGTGACAACCATTGCTTCGGTATCAACACTATGACTTGACAATCAGTCCTTATTGCACATTATTCCATCATATCTACTATATTCATTATTAACATCGATTTGGATAAAACAAGATAATCTTGCCCCAGGTTTCTGTGTGTCACAATGTTCTTTCCTTCTCTCATTTATCATTTACGAGCTATGTGATACGCATTGTCACTGAATGACCTCTTCAAGGTTTCTGGTTACGGTTTCCACTTCATTTCTAAATGAGACTTGCCATTCATAACTGCATAGTGTTGCTTTCTGCCTCAGGTGTTTGTGTTCCAGTTACTATTTTGTAAGCTAAGGAGTTTTCTTTGCAGCAATATTAATATTTTTTTTAATGGGAGAGTTGGGTAAAAGAGGAAGTGGCTGATGGAACAGATGTTCTCCAGGATCAGTTCATGAAGCATGTGATAGTATGCAGAGACAGATCTCTGGATAGTTTGAATCACTTCACTTGCTTTGTCAAAATAGTCTTAAAAGAGCCTATGATAAACTGTATCATGAAGGGCTCTTCTGTTTAAGTAATAACAAAGAGATACTACTGTTTGATCTCCAGTCAGGGGGAGGGAGACATGTTCACTGGTGAGAGAGTGCGATATATGAGAAATTATTACTAGAACATGGTTAACTTAATGAAGGAATGTGAGAGCACTTGAATTTGAGAATGCAAGAAAAGCCTGCACTGTTCAGTAAGTCGCTGACAGCTAGTACTCGTAAGAGGACTGAAAACTATAACTGCTCAAGTCTGTAGACACCGTGGTACAAATTCTGATACTGATCAGAGCTCACTTTTTCTTTGAGGCTGCAAACTGACAGGTAGATTTTCCATGACATGTTAGGTGACCCATGTCAGATCATAGCACTATGACTGAGGGATATTCTTTTTGTGTTTAATATCTAATTATAAAACCTCTACAATCTTGTCTCTCCAGGCTCTGGGAAGAAATCCTAGCTCATTCATGAACATCTCTCCTTATTGCTCCCTCTCTCCCTCCTAAAGAGAAAGCCCTGGAACTACTGCAAAGTAGAGTGGGTCCCTAAGGAACTGCATTATCCCATGGCTCCTCACCAAAAGCTTTATGCTTCTCACTTCTTTCCTCAGTGAGGCTTTTTCTCCCACTGTGTATAATCACCATTTCTCATGGTGGAAGGTGATTTTGCTTCCCTCTGTATAAAAAATTTTTAAAAAACAACTTGGTCTTGAATCTTAAGAGGTTCTTGCACGACCATGGACCATTTCTGGGTAGGCAAAGGTTAGGCTGTCAGGATCAGAGCAAGGAGCTCTTGGTAAATAGAGGCTAATTTCATATCTGCAATCTGTTTCTCACTTTTGTTCTGTATTCATATCTAATACAAAATTAGTTAAGAATTACATGCCACATTCATTTTTGTATAAAGAAACAATGGGGTTTAGCGAGGAAAGATAAATGTTCTCAATATTAAATTTGGTTTAATGTTATTGCCCATGTTCATTCATGTTCAGTAATTTTCAGGTCTGTTCTGTGGATATCACTATATAGTTTGTGGCAATGTACAACAGAACAGTCATTAAAAAACCTCCAACTTAAAAGAAATGTGAAAGAGGAAAATAAAGCAATAAAGCATGAACACTACAAAGAAGAAAAAAAAAGGATCACTTTCAATGCCTATTTTTTACCCCCAGTGCCACTGCTAGATATAGATCTCAATTATGGTACGTTATAGCTAAAATAACTCCCATTAATTCAGTAAAAACTACTCCAGATCTACAGTGGATCAGCTTCAGCAATTGCTTCATTAGCAGTGGCATAAATATAATTTTTCATCTCATAATTTTTATGCCATTATTATAAAGGAGATAGCGGATTTACAGGTCACCACTGGCACTTCCTCAGGTAGATGAAATAGATGGACAAGTCTGCTTTCCACTCTGCTGTAGGCTGTGTGATCAGGAAGCATGCCCGTCAATGTGAGAAAGGGAATGGAGATTTGTTTCCAGCAGGACACGCAAAGGGGATGTGATTTCCATTGCAAAGAAGGGTGGTATAGTGACTCCTTGTGCTGGGATGCAGGAGCTTAGATCCGGTTCCTAGCTCTGCCATAATCATGTTTTGTTAACTTGAGCAAGTAATTCCTCTAGCTTCAGCTTGGCATTTCTTCAACAAGGATAATAACACTCAATTTCATACTTCTTTGTCTTGTTATTTTTGGAGCATGAACCATTTTCTGCTTTGTGTGTTTACTAATGTGCCAGATAATTGCAACTCCCAGGTCTGTAACAAAAGCCATCAAGTTCCTGGAAAGGAATCCTGATGGTTTTAAGGTCTTTTTTTCCTCTGGGTAAAATGCCTGTTGAATAATCTGTACCTGTTAAGGGCAGCAAGAGCAGGCTGCTTATGTCTAGAATATACTTTTTTAGCCTCAAGTATTGCACATTGTGTTGTGTTTCAGTATCTTTACTTGGAATATGGAGATGCTAGGGGTTTGGGGTTGGCTTTTTTTGGTGAAAGTGGCATCTGGCAGACAGTTTGGACTGAGCCTTTTCCAGATCATAGCAAACACGATGACATCAAGGAGCCTGGGCCTTGCAAACGTCGCCTAAGATGCACTAGATGCTCTCGTTTGCTTTGTGTTAACTCAAGCCTGTTATTTCTTAACAAAACTTGCAGTGACTTTTAAAGAGTCGCTCAGGTGTCTCAAAGATTGCGTGGGAAACGTTTAAGTAGGATAAAAACATTATTTTTATTGATCATTCAGGATAAGCCTGAATTTAAACCCCAGGAAAAACATTTATGAATTTATGGGAGGCTCAGTAGTTTGGAATTTTATACCTTAGTCCCCAGTTAAGGGACCTTAGTTGTACCAACTATACCAGTTGTACCAGCAGTGTGCTGAAGAGGTAGAGATTTGTTGCAAATCACATGATATCTTTCCTGATTTTTCTGTTCGCATGCTTGATCCCGCTTACCCAGAATCTTCATTGAAGAACTCCAGAGTATGCAAGAAGTGTGTGACTGAACTCTGCCTCTGTGCCTAGCTGTTTGCTGCCTTGCTATGTTTTTAACCTGGTAACAAGATACAGTCAAATTCCTTTCTATATTTCAAATAAAATCTATTTTAAAATCAGCACCTAGTATCAGATATCTTAGTACCCAGATGCCTGTGATTTGGTTTTCCCATGAGGGGGCTGCTGCAAAGTCTTGGGGAAAGGGACAGCGGAATGTTTTTTAGGTCTAAGTGATGAATTAGGTTTGAGGTATTTGATAATTAGAAAGTGGCTTTGGTTAGAAAAATATTTAATTTTCGGCTTATATATCTGTGTATCGAGTTACTTATATGTGTAAATATTTGCTTTGAGCTCAGCAAGGAACTTTTAATAAGTCAATAGATTTTTATATAATGTTTCTAATACCTGTTGGTATCTACTTAATGAACATCCCAACTAATATTTCATTTGTTTCTTGCAGGATGGTGTGGTGCTGGTCCACTGTAATGCTGGAGTCTCCCGTGCAGCAGCAATAGTCATTGGTTTCCTAATGAATTCAGAAGGACTGAGTTTTGATAAAGCCTTTTCCTTGGTGAAAAACGCAAGGCCTGCAGCTTGTCCAAATCCTGGCTTCATGGAGCAGCTTCACAAGTACCAAGAACAGAATGTAAAGGCAAATGGAATCATAAATGATCACAACTGATCAAAAGGGAGAAGCGAAACAATGTGTTTTGACTATACAGTAAGAGATGTTGGATGTACTTTCATCTGTCAATTTGCAGTCCCCTTTCACATGTGCATTTTAAAGTCTCTACATAGTTTTTGTTACCCCCTTTTTTTTCAGCATGTAGACTAAAGGCCTAATGGTATTCCACTGACTTCAGAGATGATTCTGCCCAAGAACAAGCTCTTCCTAGGGCTGTAAGAAATAGATAAAGTTCAATTTTCCTTGAAATATTAGAAAAAAAACAAAATTATTTTTATTTTAATTGAGCCATCAGAAAATGCAGGCAATAGAGAAAGGAAATAAAATAAGTTGGCCTGCTTACTTTAATACTCAACCAAATCTATGCATTCTAGTTGGTTGTAAAATCTAGATAATAAAATGTTCATATAATAAAGTACTTTGATCTTGGATTTTAAATTTATATTGCAACTAAAGAGGATTTTATTGAATTCTGTGGGCTAGCCAGCTATTAAAGGTTTTTGGAAGTTAAAAAGGATGGTGTTTTGAAGATGCTCAAAATGTGTAGGATGCTTTAATGCTTCCTGTCTTTCTACTATTGCTCATCAAGTAGTGATTTGAAGCTCACTAACATGTTTTCAAAGTGCTGGAACCAGCCTATCAGGGTTTTTTCTGTAGGTCATTTTGATGGAGATATGGAAAATGTTTGTTAACAGCCTATCTCTGACTCGCTGTTACTAGCTTGTCTTTGCATTTGGGTCTCAGTTGCTGTCCCCTCACTCCATTCCACATTATGTGTAAAGAACAGACATCATAGGATAGGTAACTTTGTCCCTCCTGACACATCTCGGGCTGGAATTACTGTCTTAAAATGGCACGTTTAAAAAAAAAAATCTGTAAAAGATTTTAGTAGTGGTGCTTGTAGCCTTTGTGCCGGTTTTAAATGGTTTGCTATAGTAATATATAATAAAATAAAAAGAGCACTGTCTTTGGATAATTTTTGTGCTGAAGTGATTTGAAAGGTTTGGTTTCAAGAAGTGATGGAGGATTCTC
The DNA here is from genome assembly GCF_000699245.1 of Pterocles gutturalis. Lineage (NCBI taxonomy): Eukaryota > Metazoa > Chordata > Aves > Pterocliformes > Pteroclidae > Pterocles > Pterocles gutturalis. The sequence continues at coordinate 6,647 of NW_010117510.1, forward strand.
TCCTCATACCACTAGCTGGAACCGTAACACCTCCTCGGGGAAGAACGGCACCGTGCCCTGTCCCTGCCGGCTAAGCTTTCCCGCTCCATCGCGGTGGCAGGCTGAGGAGTTCTTAGCCCATGGAAATAACCCAAGACAAACATTCATGACGAGAACTACGGTTCTTTAAGTCGTGTGACGATTGCAGTTCACGACATCCAACCCGCGGTATGAGCGCCGGGCTGACGGGTGCGGCCATCTGCCGGG
>NW_010117511.1:0-11831 GCF_000699245.1 Pterocles gutturalis
GCAGCTCCGAGCCGGGCATGGGGGGGACCCACAGCCCATCCCACAACCCATCCCGCAGCCCCTGTAGGGCTGTCCCGGCCCCGCAGCTTGGATCAGCCCCGGTTGGACATCCCCCGCTGGTGCGATGGATCCCACATGGATCCCGCATTCCGGTGGGATGGATCCCACATAGATCCCACATCCTAGTGGGATGGATCCCACATGGATTCTCATCCCGGTGGGATGGACCCCACATGGATCCGCATCCCGGTGGGATCCCCCGCCTTTGTTTTCAGGAAGGATGGAAGTTGGCCACCTGGGACCTTCTGAAACCGTGGGGCTGGGACCCAGCTGTCCCCCTCAGGGTTAACTTGACAACCCAGGAGATGATGGAAAATCGTGTTGAAAACTCCTGACTCCAGGAGATGGAGCTTCATGGGCTGAAGCGCTGGAGAAGCTGGTGAAACCTGGCTGCAGCAGAGCTTTCTGCAGCACACGGCTTTCTCTGTGCGGTGGGGATGTGAAGATGGGGTGAAGGGTTGGCTCTCTGATAACTTGGTTTGGTTTTGCCTGTTTTGGGGGGATCTGAAGCAAAAACGAGCCATAGTTAAGACCAAAAGGTCGGGGGAGACTCTTAGCTTTTCCCAGGCTCTGACCTGTTGTCACAGCTCCAGACCAGCCCAGGGCTCCTTGGGCAGCTCCCCATGGGAGGCAGAGCAGTCTCCAACTTCCACCCACCTGTCCCAAGCCTCCTTTGTGTGTCCACATCCCTTTGGACTTGACTCTCCGTACGTGGAGAGCCAACGATGGCTTAAAGGCAAAATTCACCCCTGAGCAAAGGGCCAATGCGCATCTTGTGCCTGAAAAACAGTTGGAAGTGGGACCTTAGGTTTGGACCAGATATCACTCAGACTGGTGGGAAAGAGAGAAAATTCACGTAGACAATGGAAAAAGTAGCTAAGAATATTTTTCTGATTATTTCCCTGTTTCCCCATTTAGTAAATGTGTTGTGGAGAGGAACAGGAACAAAGTCAGCTCAAGATTTTTAGGGGGAGAGAAAAAAAAAAAAGGGTAGAATCCTAAACCCACACCTATTCCCCTCAAGTTTTTAAGGACTAGCTGCTGCAAGAAAGTCTGAGCCGTTGCTTATAAAGGCAATAGAAACCCCAACCAGGGACCCCTCCTGAGAGATTCAGATCTCACATCCTCATATACAATCGCGTGACCTATTAATAAAATCCATAGAAACCGATTCTGTGTATACCAAATAACAGCAGATGGCTCCAGCCCAAACCACTCTGGGTTCCCTCACTCCATAAATGATTTTACTAGGGCCAGTTGTGATCTTGATGTAATTGAATAGGTTTCACTCTCTTCTCTCTCCCTCCCCCTGCCCAGAATATTTGTGCAGCTTACGGAGAGACATCCAGGGGGACCGAGCTGTTGCTGGAAGGAACCTCTGACTCCAGCTTGCCTCATCCATTTGGGAAGCGGTGTAAGTCTATCCTAAGCCACCTGGCTTTGGGAAGGAGGTTGCTTTTCTCTGCACCTTCCCTCTAACTCTTACAGCTTTTAATAAAATTCTGGTAACTTGGCACATTTGAAATGTTTTGGCTCCTGCCCATCGGGGACGTATGTAATGAATTCTTGTGCTGCAGATGCCTTTCTGAAATAAATCACATGTGTTTACCTTGGGAACCAGGCACAAGACCCCAGGACTTCAGGTTCAAGTATTACAAGGCACTAAGCGACAAGCAGCTCCTTTAAAACCTGCTGGTTTTAATGGGAATCGGTTCGGCAAGCACCAATTACTGCTGAAAACTCCTTCCAAGAGGCTTCTCTTTTCTGAGCGTGTTTGATGCCCCGCAATTCCCACTACGGGGGTTTCAGTTCTAGGGTGTTCCTGAACAATATAGGCATCGTCATGTGTGTAAAGCCTGTTTCCATTGATGTCAACAGCTCTCTGCTGATGGGTGTGATAAGGATCTGCCCCATATTCAGCCTCCTCAAGTTGCTCTTGAAAACAGTTATGAAACCTGGCAGAAGAACTGATGGAGGTGTGTGGCTCTGTGTGTAGTTTCATCTGTTCTCCTACAAACACTGGCTGACAGCCTTTGCCTCATTTCTGGAGAGGAATGAAAACCTGGTAGAGAGTGCACAGTGCAGAGCACTGGTAAAACTGGTGTGTTGCAGACAGTGGTTGTAGCAGCACCGTACAGGGAAATAAAATAGATGAGGGGCTATTCTCTGTCCCTGAGGACAGCAAGCGTGGCATACCTTGTACCCATACAGCCAAAATCTCCCTTCTTTTCCAAAACAGTGTCCAAACTGCCATTAGGAAACATTCTTTGGTGTATGCTGTCCCACGCCGTGCCAGTGTATGTGCCAGCTGGTGAGACCAAAACCATTGTAGTGACAGGACGAGGGGGGATGGATTTAAACTGGAAGAGGGCAGATTTAGATTAGATACTAGGGAGACATTTTTTCCTGTGCGGGTGGTGAGGCAGTGGCCCAGGTTGCCCAGAGAAGCTGTGGATGCCCCATCCCTGGAGGGGTTCAAGGCCAGGCTGGATGAGGCTTTGAGCAACCTGGGCTAGTGGGAGTTGTCCTTGCCCATGGCAGAGGGTTGGAAATCGATAATCTTTAAGGTCCCTTCCAACCCAAACCATTCTGTGATTGTGTGATTCTATGCCACACATAAAATGTATAGATGTGTGCTCTGATTCTTCTTAATTGACTGGTGTACACATTGGGGTGGCTATGAAGCACTATGTCATCATCCTGATAATATCCTCAGTGAAATGTTTAGTGGCACAAGTGGGTCATAGTTGAGCTGTAAGAAAAGCTGATGGTTCATCTGCAGATCAAGAGCTTTGCAAATCACAGCCCCAGGCTGTTCTATTTATGCTTCTCCTTTAATGACGTAAGCATTAGTATCTGCTGCGGGGAGAAAAAGGGGAAGATATTTGGCTTTTACCTAACTGCTGCTATTCTGGGCTATGTTAGGGTTCCTGCGGGAAGTGAACACAGGTCCCAGAGCACCGACCCAATTCTTCTTTGACCAAGTATGCTCCGTCTAACCTGAAATTCTCCCATGCCTTCTGTTTGATATAATATCCTTTCTTGTTTCCTGTCCTAAACTGCAGCATAAAGCCGTTGTGTGCTGTGAGACGTCTGTCCGGCTTTCTCTCCCATTGAGATGGCTGTGTATCGACACTGGATGAAATCATTCCTATACTTAGTTTGCAAACTATAAAGGAATGATGCCATCTTGGTGTAAAGAAAATAAACCAATTACTCACTCAAAATGTGTGCTGCTTCACGGCAGAAAGCTGGAGCTGGTAATGGCCTTGGGTGGGATTTCGGCACGTAGACGCAAACCTGTGATGCCAACAATTCTGCATGGCAGCGTCTGGGCTTGGCAGACCTGCGTTGGCTGCAGCTCCTCTTCATCCAAGATTAATCCTGAGTCTGCTGTTTGCTGTGGAAAGGCAGGTGGAAAAAGCAGGCTAGAACTATCCTATGTCCCTCTTAATGATATTACTCTTCTGCCTTCTGCAAAGCTGAGCAATTTGGGGACTACCTGGTAGATAAACCTGCTCAGAACCCACAGACTCAGCATTCCTGAGAGGTTTGTGCTCGTCCTAGAACATGCCTGAATGTACGCAGAGGTTTGCCGGGGACAGATACTTGGGGGTGGCATTTCATCTCTACCTCTGCTTCTGTTTCACAAGAACCTCTGTGCATGGAGTGGTTGAGAAGGGTAAGAATCAGATTAAGATCCCTATTGCTGAGGGGCCGCACACTTCCTGGCTACATTTTTCTTCCTCTCCTGTTAAATAAAATGTTCCCTGGCTGATATGACCGTATGTTCTTTGGGGCAGATGCCGAGACCTGCTGTATGAAAGCCCTCACAAGAGGGCAAGGGGAACAAGTGATCTCTGCGGCTCGATGGGTTTTGAAACCTTTCCTCTGCCATGGCAGAAGACTGTTTCTCACAAATAATGCCTCCTGTCCATGCAACAGATTTACCTCATGGGCTGGAGCTTTGGTTTATAGCTCCTCAGGCTGGGGAGGAAATCCTGGGCTCCTTCCCAGGCTCGGTGTATGGGATATTTCTAGCATCCACTGCAGCGTAAAAGGTAGGTGGCAGCAGCAGCAATCGTATTTTAAAGGAAAGGGTAAGTCGAGTCCTGCACTTGAAGATAAAATCCAGGGGCCTCATCTTAGAGGAGAGGGTTCAGAGCATAAAGCTCCAAGAGCAGAGGCACTCTCCATGCACTGTCACCCACTGAGCACTCGGGAATTCAGCAACACCCCTACTTGGGGGGTTAGAGAGTTGCTCTGTGAAGGGGTCAGAGCAAAGGGGTGCTCCCCAGACCTCTCTGAGGCTGTGTTTGTGTCCATCCACCTAGCTGCATGCACCTGACAGGAGAGATTTTTCAGATCTTAAGAAATGCTGAAGGCTAAGTGTGACATGCAGAAGGCAGCAGCATGCAGCAACCAGCAGTGTCGATCAAACAAAAGGAACAGGTTTCAACTCATATTTCTTCCAAGCTGGGTGTGACCACAGTGAGAGTGAGTTGTGTGGATGGGGTTTTTTCCTGGTAGTCATCACATGCGCTTTCATAGCTGAATGTAATTTTCCACACTGTCTTTGGTCCATGACTCGCCTTCTCTGCCCAAACAGAGGGAAAAACATCTCCAAAAAGGACAAAGTGAAAGTGAAAAGGACCTGATTTCAGGGTGGGTTGTTAAGCAAATGACATTGGAGAGCATGTCTCTGTTATGCTTTTGCAGGTGTGCACAGAGCTTGTAACTTGTGTCATCCAGGCAGTATTTGCAAGGTGACTCTATTATATCAGGCTGGTGAAAGGTGTGGAGCTGAAAGTCATGGAGAGTTATGCCACCTGTCTGCAAACAGACCCAGTTTAGACTTTCTCAGGTAAGCTCAGAACTATCCCAGAATATTTATGGGCTCCTCTAGCACCTGAATATTGTGGAAAATAGCACAAGAAATACTATTCTTGTGGCATTTGCAGCTGAAACTGCAAGAAAGCAAAAAATCGCAGGGGACATCCTGCATTTCCGTTCCACCTTCCCAGAAACTTCAGCGAAAATCTTGATACTTCTCCTGAAAAGAACCAAGATTCTTCACCCTGCAACTGGCTCCTCTCGAGTGTAAGGGATAAGAAAAGGACCAAAAGAGCACGGTCCAGACGTGGGTTTTGTATGTGTATCCAGCCTGCCCTGTTCTTTGTCACCACTGACTTCAATAGGATTTTGCTCCTTGAGAATATGATCTCATTTCTCTAATCCCTCTCCTGATTTGAAAGGTAACCAGTCTACAGGGGTGTAGTCAAAGCCTCCCATTATAACCACTGGATTTTAGCTGCCATTTCAATTGGTATTTTGCACTCCTTACTGTATTCTTGACAAAGAAGCTCCTATCAGAACCCTTCAGGCATATTTGTACTCCTACAGCTGAAAGTGAATCATGTACAAGCAGCCATCAAGCCTGAGTTTCTTTGTATTTCTTCCCATCCACGCATGTGGAGTTGGATTTTAGGTTACAGAAATCAAGGGAAGCAGAGATTGATTTACCGCAACTGGGATCTCTCCCGTTGGCCATAAACTTATTTGCACGCTTCAAGTGGAAATCTACAATTTTTCCTTTACATCTGTCACGAGGGGGAAGAAATCACCAAAACAATCAAAACCTGACTGTTTACACATGTTTCTGGTTTATAAATGGACTTGTATAGAAAGTTGCAGCACTGTTGCACAGACAGCTCGCATAAATCTCTTATCACAAAAGCCATATGTCCTCATTTCCTCATCTGCAGTAAAATACAAGCAGCGGCGCTTCGATAATTAGGAAGCTGGAGGTAAACCACTCAGCATCCAGCAGTAGGAAAGTGTATATGGGTGAAGGTTACAAAACACAAAACAGAGCAGTCTAGTTTCAAGCGGTGTCACTTGTCATACAACTTTCCATTGCTCGTCTGTCGTTTACGTGTTAACAAGCCAATGTCCCCATGGAGGCGATACTGGAGAAACTGGAAAAGTCTGAGAGGTGCCTGATCCTCCCCATTCAGTTCGCTCTGAGCTGGCAGCCTGGTTGCTCATCTTTGCTGGGCATTTATCCTTCCCTTGAAAAGGACTCAAAATCAGACTTCAAAATACAGTGAACTGACCTGCTCCCATTTCAGTCCCTTTGATATGATCTCCAGACACACTGAGGGGAAGAAGAGCATCCATGGATGGTCCTGCAAAAAGCCGTCTGGATCGCTTGTTCCCTGCATGGAGCTGGTATGGTTTTACCTGTGAAGAAGGAGCAGAAGGAGCACTCAGGCATTTTTTGACTTCTCCCTTACCAAAAACGCAGATGATTGTCATCTGTTAAGCCAAGCCAGTGTCACTCACTAACTTTTAACTTCACCCACGTGTTTCCATAAAGCTGCTCTGAAATGGATAAAAAAATGAGTGTGTACAATTAGCACAGCTGCCATTATGGCATGTCTGAGTCCTTCCAATCTTATTTTTTTCCAAAAAGGAGACATTTCCTAAATTTCAGATTAGCCAGCAATGGTGAAATGCCCTTTTGCCCAGCTTGGTGTGCTTTGTGTAAGGGGTATTTATTTAATCCATCTGAAACTACATGAGAAAGGAGAGAAATATCCTGGCAGCGAGATAAGATGATTATCTTCCTGGCAAACAATAGGAACATGGTCAAAATTAAAAATAATTTGATTGCAAATAGGAAGCCTAGTAAAGCAGGGGGACTAGAGGAAACATGACTAATTTTTTTTTAGCTTGTCTGAACTCACACAGCAGAGCTGTGCAAGAGCCATAACTTTGAAATATAGATCTGTAGAAAACCCATGGGGGGAGGATGGCAGCAATCCAACTGCAATAGTACAATAGGGACAAGTTAATGTAGCTGGTAGATCGGACCTAAATAGCTAAAAAGCAACAGATAAAAGCTATTTTAGATATAATTTGGTGGGGACCACAGTAAATATGATTTGGGGAGGAGTGGAGAAAGTGAAGGCTTTTTTTCTCGACTCTTTTGGTTTCCATTCATTTGCCATTCTCCTGGGCTGCATGTGGCCAAACCACGATACCGATGTCACCTGCAGTGTCAGTACCAAGCTCTCCACGTTGACTTCACATTCTTCGTCAATGTTGGTTCTTCCCATCTCCAGCCAAGAACTTTATTTTCTGCAGGGGAAGGAGGAGGTGGATGCGGGACCACGATGACCTTGGGATTTGTCTCCAAGAGAAAATTCTAATAGATGTGAAACCTATACAGGGGCACTTACAAAAGCATTTCCTTCTGATAATGACTGCCCGGCAAAAGTGTTTATACGATTCCCAGAAATACTGCGTACTAAACTACTGCTTCTTTAAAACAAAACTCAACATGAACCAGCCGCTGTCCAGCGGGGATGCAAAGAAAATACTGTACAGGACAGCTGTTCTCCAGCATCCATCACAGGACTCAAACATCTTCCTCTGTCCCAGACAGCGTTCGTATCTGCTGTAGACATGCAGACACTGAGACTCACCTAGGCTGCAGCTCTTGTCCTTGCATTACAGCCTGTGTGTCAGAAACAGCCTAGGGGATATTGATTTAACCCAGTGGACAGTACCATTTGGATCACTGTTTTCAAACATGTAAAATGATTTGACTGTATTCTTCTATAAATGTTATTTTCTAGAATATTCTGTGCTTTTATTAGCATTGGGGTCTCTAATACGAAGGCAGTCAGCACTCAAAATGATCTGTGCGATAGCAAAGTGATGTTATGTCCATTTCACAGCAGAAGAAATTCTGCTGCAGAGGGCTGAAATGATCCATTCCAAGAACATAGGGAGAAGCATGGATCAGAACACAACAAAGACATGATGTTCCCAGGTCTAGTTGTGACTGCAAAACCACAATTTATTTTTTTTTTCCTTTAAAAGCCTTTTGAACTGCCATTTGTAGTCAATTGAGGGTTGAAGAAAATCCTTGATTAGTTCCACTGAAGCCATGCTGAATTACATCAGCCCAGGATGTGAGTACACTTAACTGATATTAAGACTTTTTCTAGTATTTTCTGGGCATAATATAAGTCGGGTGAGAGTGTGTTGCAAACCCATATGACAGCTATAAGCAGTAGCTGAGACTAGATGCTAAACAGTATTTAAGCCACTTGGCAAACCTCAGACAGGTCCAGTAATTGTAGGTGGATGAGAACTTGCAGAGGGTCATTAGGTTGCTGATGGAGGAAACACCGCTGAAAGGCAGAAGAGGAAATGACAGATTTAATGAACAGTGGTCACAAGCTGAACTACAAAGAGCAACAGGTCTGTATGTTTTCCTACAAGAACAATCATAGCAGAACCAAGGCCAGACAGTCCCTGCACAGTACCTGATGGCAAGATCCCTCCAAACCAGAAGGCGTGACAAATTACACCGGGGTGAAGTCTCTGACCAGTAAGAAGAGTGGCTGCATTTATGCAGGCAGTGAACTGGATTCTGAACAGGGCTGTGCCCTTCTGCTTACACCACAGAACAGAGTGCCATGTCTTTCGCAGTCAAAACCTCAAAGCATTGTCTCTGGATTGGGAGGTCTGACCATTAAAGGCATGTTGTCGCTGTCACCAAGGGTTCAAAAAGCTGAAAGATAGATCTAGGTGGGGCATCAGATATGCGTGAAAAGAAAGAGGTATTTCATGCTGGTGGACAGGATTTGGCATGCTACTCAAATTCAAGAAAATGAGATTGTACTTGTCATAATCAAGGAGACATTAGAGCACAGGCTTGGACACAGCAGGACTGGTACCAGAATCACTAGTCTGTCTCAGCAGTGTTGCACTCTATGTTGATCATGGAGGTTTGATGCTTTTATGAAAGCAGCTAATGATGACATGATTCAAGATTCTGTAAAGGGCTCAGGCAGAGACTCGGTAAAACATCAAATAATGTAAAACTTTTCACGCTAAGCTAAATGCATGACAAGCTAACGCAAAGGTGTCATTCTCATAGAGACTTAAAAGAAGCAATGATTGGGAGTTGCTTCCAAAATGAAGAGGAATTTTGGCAAATTTGTTACTTTAAACATGTGGAACACCATCCGAATGAAGATGGTGGCATGCATCATTAATGAAGTTGGGCACAGATGCTTATCAATGTGGACATCAGCGATGACATGTCAAAGACTGGAATCAGTGATGCAATGACAGAGCAACGCTGCAGGCAACTGTCCATCGGACGACAGCTTTATTGTCCTGGGGAAAGGTCATCAAGTGCAAGCCTTTAACATAATCAAAACTTCTCAAAAGAATACACAGCCAGAGTGTGAGAGTCACCTTCTACCTTATTGTTTGCAGTGCTGCTCGTGCATGGGTGGACCTGCTGCTGGTGTAGCTGCTGTATTAAACACTGCTTTTCTTCAACAGGACTAGTGAGGAAGACTTCTGCCTTCTCTTGCCTCAGTGCTTCATTGCAGCCTGTTTCTGTCTAGGAAAACAAAAATGTTGGGGTGCGTATGTTGTTGAACTTCCATCACAGGAAGCTAGCTGTAGAAAGGGAGAGGAGAGAGGAGAGAGGAGAGAGGAGAGAAAAGGAGAGGAGAGGAATAAACTTCCTCAACTCCAGGAATAAAAAAGAGACAATAAATGGCTTTAATGAGCAAAAAAGGACACCTAAAGCAGCAAGGGGAAGAGTACCACTAAATAATTACTGACTTGGGAGCTGGAGTCTGGACAAGACCTGGTGTCCCATGAAGCTGTCTCTGAGAAACAAAGAGATCACGTGCTGCTGTTCACATTGCAAGAAGCAATTGCTAGATACTGTCTAGCCTGGTCGCGAGGTTTCTGCTAGGTCTGGATAATCAGTGGCTATCCAATTCTTTTATCACAGGTCCCCCATGTAACTTCAAAGTTCACAGCTCTCCCCCCATACCTCATGAATTAAATAACAACTTCATGGCTCCAGGAAGGAAGCTGTTTCTTGGAGGATACTTATAAGAACAAAAACAATGGTGAAAAGTTAGTTCTCCTCCATACTGGCATGGAGATTGCTGGTATTGCAGCACCTGCTGGCAAAGATTCTCTGCTTCCAAAAGGGAGAATGGAAAGCTGGAACACCATCTTGGAGTAGAGACAGGTGTCAGTGGAAAAAAAACAAAGCTTTTGTTCTTGACTGTGTTCATCTGAATGGAAAATCCAGGCAAGAAGACTGAAGAGCCCACGGTTCACAATGCCAAGTCTCCTGTTTTCTAATTTTGGAACAAAGTACTCCTCACCACCGCTTTTCCTAAACAACCCCATTACACATATTTTCAGAGGATGATTTCACAAGGTCTCACAGAAGCAGAGACTGAGCAGACGTACATGCAGAACCTAAGAAGGAGAAACAACTGTGTAACTGAAAAACTATCATCCTTTGTTATCGGGGTAGACTACAGAATGGATGCAATCAGCAGTATTTTAGAAAGCACTGGCTTGAATGTGCAACAGGGTTTGTACTCTCCTACAAGAGTGCAAAAGAAATAAAACTGGCCTCCAACGATGTGACAGAGAGGGTACGGTGTTGGGTGTAAGGAGGTCTGGGATCTGGGCCTGAGCAAGCTCTTCATCCTTTATGGACCTCTGTTTTTCCTGCCCACTTTTGCTACCTAGATCATCACATTTAACAGCTGTGTTGGTGCAGAGTCCGTCATGGTGCTCTTGCCACTACCGCAACGTTGGACACCTCGCGTCCTTTATATCTATGCAAATAGAAAGCTAGCAGAGACTTGATCTTAAACTCACTTTTGTTTCCTCATTGGCCTATCAAGAGTTTCAAATCTTTTCTCTTCTCTTTATTTATGTTGCAGTGGTTAGTGTTTAGTGGAAAGCAGCCTTCCTCTTCTGTGGGAAATAAACCCTTTTCAGGCAGTAGGACACCTCTCTCTCGCACGCCCATTAAGACCTCTGTGCGTTGCAATGCAAGTGGGTGGCTGTCTAGCAGCTGTGAGTAAGCTACAAGAGGATGTCCTTATTGCCAGACTTGGCCCAGCTTAATGTCAGCCGAGACACTGGGGGGGAAACCTGACTGCAAACAAAAGCAAAGCCAACTGCCCTGTTTGTCCTTGTCCGAATGAAGGAAAGGCAAACAGGGAAGATTCATCAACTGGATTCGCAAAATCCCTCCATTTTTAATACGATAGATATTTGTTTCTATGGCATATGCACTGCAAGCCCACAGCAGTGTTTTCCTTGGGTGTGAGCCAAAGTTTTGTCTCTACTTCTTCTCACCAAACATGAGCCCTCTGAGATGAGTCACTGGTTCTTATAGCGGGCTGCTGAGCCAGGAAAAGGAGCCCTTGTTGCACAGAAAGGGAGTCAGGAGATGATGTGTCATGTCACAGGGGGAACTGGCATCACTTTGCACAGCCAGCCAATGCAGAGAGCATGCAGAAGATCTGCAAGCCTGGAGGAGATTAAAATATAAAGCCAGGATTCCCCGCGACCCACTGGGGTGTGGGTACCACATTTAATCTCTGCTCAGCATCTAAGAGTCCATGTGGCTCCACCAAAAGCTCCGCTTAGCAATTCAGGTACTTAAATGAGCTGCAGCGATTAATTTCTGTAAACCTGCATCCCCAACCATCACCATCCTCTCCCACCCCAGGAGAACCGATGGAGTTACACAAGAGGAGCTTGTGGCTGGAGACCTCTGAGGTTGGTTTTACGGGGCTCGCTCCCAGCTGCTGTTCTGTGGAAGATAAAGAGATTATCGAGGTTATAAAAAACCCACAAATTCAGCAATAAGTGTGACCAGTCCGGGCAGGGCTCTGGTGAGAGGCTGCCATGGA
>NW_010117512.1:0-882 GCF_000699245.1 Pterocles gutturalis
TTCTATGATTCTATGATTCTATGAAAGCTCCTGCTGATCTCCTAATAGCTTGTCCTAACATCCATGTCTGAATCAGTAAGAAAAACTGTGCAAATAAAGTCTAAGGAACAGCTGAGAGAGGAAAAAATAAACACCCTGAAAACTGACAAGAAGAAATGAAGAGGAATTCTTAGAGGAATTGCTTGCACAACCTGGTTTCTGAAATAAGCCCATCTATTACTGCCAGTGCAAGCTCCATGGATCTGGGTTCTTGGTGGGATGACTCATGGAGACACTCAGCTGTCACAGCCGCCTACAGACAGGAGCCAGTTCCCCCAGGGACAGGGGGACAGGATGTCTGTGCCCTTCCTGTCCCTCTGGGAAGGTGCCAGGCAGCTGGCACATCCTGGAGCCCACACAGGGCTGACCCCCCAGGAGGGTGCAGGTGCAAGGCAGGCTTTGTGCCTTTGTGCCTTGCATGCTCTGGAGCCACTGCTGCAGCGTGGGGTGATGAACCCAGTAGGACTCTGCTTGGGTTGCACTGAGTGCTCCAATAAACCCTGAATTACCCACTGGTGAGGTTAGCCTCTGCCAGGTTGTAAAAAGCTGCCTGCTATCTGCAAGGTCAAGAGCTCTGCAAGTTGAGGTAGGGGACAAAATCACTGTGTACTGGTTCAAGCCACTGAATAGAATATTGCTATATACTGTGACTTTAATTTTCCATTCCTCTCTTTGCCCTGGTTTGCTCTCTGGCCTGACATGGCTTTCCCCACTGAGACAAAGGAAGGGAGAGCTAATATTGTGGGTGCTGGTCAACAGGCAGCTGGATATGACCCAGCAGTGTGCCCAGGTGGCCAAGAAGGCCAATGGCATCCTGGCTTGCATCAGAAATAGTGTGACCAG
>NW_010117512.1:899-4991 GCF_000699245.1 Pterocles gutturalis
TCGTCCCCTGTACTTGGCACTGGTGAGGCCGCACCTCGAATACTGTGTTCAGTTTGGGGATCCTTGCTACAAGAAAGACATTGAGGTGCTGGAGCATGTCCAAAGAAGAGCAACGAAGCCAGTGAAGGGTTTAGAGAACAAGTCCTATGAGGGGCGGCTGAGGGAACTGGGGTAGTTTAGCCTGGAGAAAAGGAGGCTCAGGGGAGACCTTATCACTCTCTACGACTACCTGAAAGGAGGTTGTGATGTGGTGGGTATCGGTCTCTTCTCCCAAGTAGCAAGTGACAGGATGAGAGGAATCGGCCTCAAGTTGTGCCAGGGGACGTTTAGATTGGATATTAGGAAAAATTTATTCACTGAAAGAGTGATCAGGCATTGGATGAGGCTGCCCAGGGAAGCAGTTGAGTCACCATCCCTGGAGGTATTTAAAAGACATGTAGATGTGCTTAGGGACGTGGTTTAGTGGTGGACTTGGCAGTATTAGCTTTACAGTTGGACTCGATAATCTTAAGGTCTTTTCTGATCTAAATGATTCTATGATTCTATTATTCTATGTCACCAGGAGAAGAGATTAGAAGACCCCAACCCCCTTTCAGCTCTGAGCTAGGGGTGGGCTGTTCACATTTCTTTTCATCTACTCTGTCTGTTGGTCTAATAAAAGACATTATCTCTTCCTATATATCCTGCCCTGCACTCTGAGGCTCTTCTGGTGACACCACCACAATAATTTTCTCAGCCAAAGCACTCTAATACCAGGGTGATAAGCACAGTACACATGCCTTGGCAAGTTGACTAGATGTTATATACAGTGTGACAGACTTTTAATATTAAAACTGACCTGGCCAAAAGCTCGGTAAGAACTGCACAGTTTGTTCTTATGATGTGTCTAACCTCTTTTTCCAGACTGGAGAGCTCTGAATAAATTTCAGCAGGCAGCAATCACTTAGATGCACCTTGGACTCCCCACTCTGCCACAGTTCCTCAGAAGAGATGCAGGGGACACATTTCTGACACACCAACTTCAAATTACCCCTGTCAGAAAGCATTTATCAAAACGAAGATGTGAAAGATCTCCAGAACCCAATGATGGAGATGTCAGGTCCACTGCAGTGTGGTCAGGATGCACAATGAATACAAAACACATACACCTTTGTTTCTGTTAATGAACTGCAAGCAAAAGGAGTTCTGTAAATATGATTGCTCTTCAAAAGTACTAAAAAATTAGTGTAGAAGTTTCAGCATAGAGACTGCTTTGGTTTCCCACTGCCAGGAGGAATCACCTTATGGCAGTACTATGCTTTAGTCTTTCTTGAGCTCCTAATATGTTTTCCAGAATTTCAGCCTTCTGTTACTTTAAACTAAACCTGCAGCAGTTATTCCTTGGGAGGCAAGCCTTGAGTCATTGAAATGCGTGACCTATGCACAGACATCTGTGAAAAGCCTGGGCAGTCTGCAAATATAGCTGTGACCTGCAGAACTTCAGAACTAAAAGTGAAGAAAGCATCACTCCAAAAGGGTGGAAAAGAAATGTGTTGTCGCTGTTGGTGTTACTGTTGCAGAGACACTCAAAGAGCAATAATTAATTTGGCTTTTTTTCTTTTTTCTGTTAACAGCATAAATGTGTTCTGGTGCAGTTTAAGGGAAGAGTTAAACTGAAGATGCCACAGCCCCTTGTGTCTCACATTGTCCTCCCAGTTCTGCAATTCCTAATGAAATCCAACATAATCATTTACTTAGGTAGACATACTTATTTCCCACAGCTGCAATGGCCTCAGTGAAGAAGAAAGATGTGTTCCTGAACCTAAAAACATTGATTTCTGGATCACATGGTGGTTTTAATAAAGATGTATTGTCTGGGCGTCTGTGGTCTCTGCTCCCTGCTAGTCTGTCCCACTGCCCTAGGAGAGCAACCACTGCTCCCAAAATATTCCTCTGACCTGTTTAATTAAAAATTTCCAGCAATGGACAAGCTGGTGCCTCTCTAGGCAGCCTCTCCAATGCTCTCTGCCTGTGCCATTAGAAACTGATCTTGTGCATCTAGCCCAAACTGCCCCCAATGCCTTTCAAAGCGTCAGGACTTCTTGTCCTGTCCCCTGTGGACATGGACACCCTTCCAGCCTGAGAAGCTTCTTCCACGGAAAGCAATAATTGTGTTTCTTGGCACTGTCCTGTCTGAGAGCAGCTTTGGTAGGCTGTCAGCAATATGCTGTTTCTATCCATGCCAGCCCCTGGAAAACTGCCAGCCAGCACTGCCTGTTGTCCCCAGTGACACTGTTCTGTCTTGCCCATCACAGCTCCTTCACCAAGCCCCTGCAACAGAGGAATGTGATGAAAAAAGCCATACCACTCCTCCTCTTCCATCAGTTGCACCAAACAAGGGGCTACAAACCCCATCTCCTGTGTGACTCCAGGAAACAGCAGCCACCAGGAGCGAGGGGTGCAGAGTGTAACTTTGGTTGCACTCATACAATTGCAAAGAAAAATGTGAAGGAAGAATGTTCAAAGAAATATGTGAACTATTAAGTGTGAACTACTAAGACCTAAAAATTAGGTGAGCCCCAACTGAGCTCCAGAAAACTACTAGATCAGGTTAAATTTGGTTTGTTCTCTTTGTGCCCCAGCAAAGTCCATCAGTAAACAGGCCTCCTGAGGTGGACAAAAGCAGCAGCTCCTTCCTTCTAAATCTGACTGTGGAGACTGCATACAGCATTCAGCCAGGGGAAGCCTCCAGTGATCACAGTTCTGTCAACAGCTGGGAATAGTTTGTGCGCAGAAGATCCATCACCCCTTTGCCATGACAGGGTATCATAATATTTGAAGTTAAAAGGAATGCAATCTCACATCTCATCAAAGAAGATAAATTTGTTGTGTGTTGGTCTTTCCTCTTTTTTTTTTTTTTTTTTTTAAGACAGAAAGATTATACCTAACCACTAATGGGAAAGTCTGCCGCTCTATTTGTGTCTCACTTCCTTTGTTCCTTTGCTTAAAACTTTTGCAGTGATTGTTGTCTTGGAACCCTTGATTCTCAGCTTACTGTAAATATCAACTTTTTAGGGCTTGCAGTATCCTTATCTGAGCTAAGCACAGCAAGGGAGAGATTTGTCTCATCTAATGTGAACTGTCAAAAAGTTAGCTGCCTCTATGACAAAGGTAACTTTAAGACAATTAATTAATTAATTAATATTAAGGTAATTCATTTAAAGATAAATTTCCAAGTTAACCATCTAGTGCAGGAGGGAGGAGGGCACCTCTGGAGAGCCCCAGTCAGGTGGGATGGCCAAGGTTGTGCAGCACCACACTGACCACAGCAGAGCAGGAGGAATGAGATGTACATTTTGGATGGCTAACATTAGATGAAACACCTTCATCAGAGACTGGGCATCTGAAGAAGCCCTTGTTGCTTAATCCCATTTTGCATCACTGTTTCCTGCAAAGCTGCTTGAATACATCACTGTCTCCCTGCCTCCTGCTGCCCTCCACTACTGTCACAGCTGGGCATCTTTCATGTGAAATTAAGCATGAAAGGTGGACAGACCTCATGGAGTCCTTGACATATCTTCAGGATGTGCTCTCTGCCTGGAATCCCTCTTTTGGCCATAGTGATTTCCTCTGTCATTGTTTTAGACAGGGGTTGTTCTGACAGGGCACTGGAGAATTGTGCCCAGGAGTAGATGAATGTTGTTTGCATGGTAAGGAAGGTGTTACAGCTTTTTCTAAAGGCAAAACAATTTTTAATTCACTTAATCTCCTTCTAAAATATGTACCACAGCCAGATCCCTTGCAGTAAAAATGCTGTCTCTTGTTCCGGCAGGGACAGCTGGAGTGCTGTGCTCAGGATATCGCTCCCACCTGAGGACCTTTGTTTCTCATGCTAAGTGAGAAGGATACTGTAATTAAACATAATTAAACATTTCTCCATGAACACATAGCTCAGTCATGCGCACAGCAGTGCCCTCCCTGCTCCGTTGGGCTGAGGTCCCTCCCCAGGACCCCTGCTTTTGCATAGGAGTGAGGGTGGACAGGGCAGACAGGGCTGGGGGTGCAAGTGTGCGTGTAATCAAACACCGAGCAGAATTGCAACGCTGGACTTCA
>NW_010117513.1:0-10151 GCF_000699245.1 Pterocles gutturalis
GCCGGTCCCGCCCGCCGGCTTCCCCCGCGCCGCCGCTACGCTTCGAAACCCAGGCGCCAGGTTGCTGCGCCCCCCCCCGGCACCGGCACACACCACTTACCCTGTGTAATAACGCACCGAAGTGTTATAACAGTGTTATAATGAAATTCAACTACTCTACTGACCTTTGCCCAACGCACGCACTTTTAAAACTTAAAACAAAGTAGGAATGTGTAAAATAATATTTTATTTTTTTGGAAAATGTACAGGTTGGACCAGCAGTTAAGATCTATATATTATACAGTGAGGCAGGCTGCAGGTTTGAATGGGACAGATGCAGTTGGGAATGAAGATTTATGTCTCACCGTTGAAATGGAGATACAAGAAAGAAAGAGAGAAAGGAAACTAAGTTTTATTTTTCTTAGGTTCTTTTTTTTTAAAAAAAAGTAAACAGGATTTTATTTATGACCAAAGTAGTACTGAGGAAAAAAAAAAATCTGAGTGACAGATTTTTTCAAGTGGTACAAACACATAAGAACAGCCTCTTTTACTGTAATACAAAATACTGCGGTCTCATTTTTTTTCTCCTTCTGGATTGTTGAAGTTAACAATCAAATACTCTGTCAAAACTTCGTTTCTGGCCTCTGCTTCTGAATCTGTTTCTACCAGAGCTGCCACCATGCCGCCCATTCCTGGAGCTTGAGAAGCTTCGGCCATTTCCTCCGCCTCCTCTTCCTCCTCTCTCTGATTCTAATAACTCAGGTAATTCAGTTGCCACGCACAAACGCCATTGTTTTGAATCTTCCCATTTTGCCTATTGAAATAAAGCCAGACAGAGCAAGTTACATTCTAGAAATGCAAATACAGGGTATTTCATAACTATTACATTTGCTCAAGTGAAAAGGTAAAAATGTGAGCTAATACAGGGCATTCCATTTTCTAACTAAAGTGGTCAATACTGTCTTCAAAATTTTAAGCCTAAGAGCTACAGCTCTCCGCGTATGCCTCAGATACTATAGGACGGAACTGAAACCCACATTAGAGCTTTACAGAGCAGCTTCATCAGTAAACTTTCTCCACCTTTCCTTTATTAAGAATACCACTGTAATTATTACTGATCACAAATCCACACCCTCCCCTCAATTCCCCTCTAATCCAGAAAGAAACCTTGTTGAATGCTTAGGACATGAGGGTACAGAGATGCACTAAGGGAGAAATATCCAAAGAAAGACTGGAAGTCTTAGGGAATCTTGGCATGGGGACACTAATTCTGCATAGCAAAAACCTGGAATTCACTTTTCTGTGGAGAGAATTTTAAGTGAAAAGGATGGGTAGAGGGGAATAGAAAAAAGGGGATTTTATAGTGTAATGAAACTCGTTGCCTACAAAGATTAATCTAGCAGCTGCAACAAGGGGTGGATTGTTCACACCACCACTCTTCTCAATGCAAAAGTTTCAAACTACAGATTTTTTGAAACAGGGGAATACTTTAGGAAAGGGACACTGCATGCTTGTTCTGTTCTTCAATTCCTTCAAAGACATCCCTTTTGCCACTAGGAAAGGCACAATTTAGGCTACATAATGTTTTCTGCCTCACCCAGTCCAGCCATCTACAGTCTGCTGTAACCAGAAATTTCAATGAACGTACCTCTACTTCCTTTTGGTCTCCTGCAGGAATATCAAAGCACACACCCTAAAAAGAAATAATAATTTTAATGGATACAAGTCTAGCCTTTTAACTGACTGCAACAACAACAACAAAAAAAAAAAAAGCCTACAAATCTATGTACTAGGACAGTTTTACATTCCAAAAAGTGTTTTTTTAATAGAGACTTAAGATACTTCAAAATCTTTGAACATTGAGAGTTAGATCAATATTTCTCAAAACACTTGCACTTCAGTTATGTTTTCCTCAGATATATACATTTTTCTTTCCTCTGCATAGCCAGTACTTCCAATTCACATTTTCTTGCTCTTTAATAGTAAGCTTAAAACCCTCTCCATCCTAAACTGTGGTCTATTGGCTTTTGCATTACTAATTTCGTAAATTCTTTCAAATCAAAAGTTTTAATCTGCATTAAAAAACGTACACACCCAGTAAACTGAATATTTAGGTTCAGACTAAAAATCTGAAAAACTACTACCTGACTGATTAAATACGATACATAATTCATACGTTAAAAATGCTATCCTTTGTCTGAATGAGCATTCTGGATATAGAGAATTACAAATCTGATGTAAGGAAAACCATCCATAGATAGTGTTCCACACACCAAACACAGAACAATACTGTGAATAAAGAGACAAGAGGCAATGACAATAAAACAAATCTTGCCAATTAACACAGTAGAAATATCATGCATGAAGGACGCATTAAGAAAAAATGTCAGAGATTAAAATAGTAAAAATAGTTCACTGACATAAAGAAGTGTCCTCAAGTCAAATTTAAAAATCAGATTTCTCTGGCCAAGAAACAGTGTAAACTACATATGAAATTCATACTGAAAGACATGCAGGTTAACTTTTACAAATGTAGAAGAGAATACACATAGCACCTAAGACAAGAATTGTTTTTATTGAAAAAAATCCTTAAACCGTTGTTCAAGTGTAGGTTGTCCCTTGTTTTAGGCTTTCTAGTTTACCAAGTCTGGGTATCCTCAGTATCGGCATATAGACGTGCCACGATTTTGATGATTTGCTAAACCAGGTGCCATCAACATCTGCCATTTTTAGACCTCCATCCTTTTGGTACTTCCAACTTGGTACAACCATTCCACCTGCACTCGTACCAATCTTAATGCTTCTATTACAAATCTCTACATAAAAGTTCACTCAACATCTGCCTCTGAAGTGTCCTCTCATCTTCAAACAGTTTTGGGGTCTCTTTAGTTTGTCTATTGTTCTCTGCATCCCACACCGCCTTAAACCACATAAAACCAGAGAAACACAAACTGAATCATTCTCTGTAACAACATGTGGTATATGGTGTCTGTGATGGAAACTTCAACATGGATATGAAAGAAATATGCATGGAAACATAGGTGTTTCCAGGATACACTATTTGATCACAGATTTTCATGTTTGCTTACAAATTCTGAGACAAGAAGAGTGAGGGGAATCACTTGTGTTTAAAATTACTGTCTCTGCCTGAGCTTTGCTACAGTTGTTACAACACTGTTAAGTAGAAGACCCCAAAAGTACTTTTCTGCTCTTTCAGTTTCAGGGACCAGAAATACGACAGACTTGCACCATGAGAACTGACTGCCCTTAAGAAATCCTGTTCTGTGTTTTGTGATTAAGGCTCAGTTAGCATGGTTCATACCTTTTACCCGTTCTGCTGTCCCTGTAGCCACGCTACGTACAGCTAAGGTACATACTACCTCCTTAGCACGCCAGTGGAGCAAAGCCCAAGATGCCTAAGCCCCAATAAAAAAAGATCGAGGCCCATCCTTCTACTGGCACGTCCTTACCAACAGAGCCTGTAACAGGGAAAAAGACCAAATACCTCCCCTGACAATTGCTGAGAAAAGGCTACAACCAGAAGAGCTCAGTAGCAAAGATACAAAGAAAACCTTACCATTTTTCCCTTGAGGAAACACATTCTGTTCACCTTCCTATCAACACTGTCACCCAACAGTTCCCGCAGTCGTCTCCAAGCATAGCTCATATTGTTTATTTCTTCAGAGCAGTGTAGTATCATTGTAACAAATCCCTAAAGAGTGAGAAATGGGGAATGCTCCATTCAGTCAGATGAATAAGCTTCAGCACAGCTACTATGCACGAGAAGACTCCTAATTTACAGTTTATAAACTAAGTTTTCAAGTGGATACTTTCAGGGGAGAGCAGATGTATTTATAGCCACTATATTCTTGCTTCTAACTATATTAGTAGTTCCTAGTGGCTTAAGCACAATTCCCATAAACAAAACCGTAAGGAGACATATAAACCTCTATTTAAACAACACAGAAATGTGTTGGTTTTCTTGAGATTCAAGACAAACATTAAGCCATACACCCTTACCACATCCGAGATGAGCAGGGAGCGCTGTTCAATGGAAGTAGCACCTGAAATATGGGCTAGAGCTGCAGCCAGAGCATTAACTGGTCCCTTTTCTTGTATTAGAAACTGAGCAGATTCTTTGAAATACTCAATAGCAGTTTCAGGAACAGAATCCAGACACCTAAGTAATTTAAAAAAAAAAATTATACACTAGAATTTACTAGGCTCTGGATTAGAAGAAAAACAGCAGTCCAAGACTTTAATAGTGATCAGTTCAGAGAGATGGCAATGAGCAATCCAAACAGCCCGTCTGAACCAGGATGACAGGAAGATACAACAGGGCTCGAGTCACTGAACACACCTGATGGCATCTTTGCTGGAAGCCTTTATTATATCTTTTGCAGTAGGAACACCAACACGCTTGAATGTAATGCCCTGAAATTTAAAAAGCAAAATACAGATGAGAGTTGCAGACCCTAAATTTAATCTACTGTTTCTAAAGAAACAGTATTGGACTCCAATGAAACAAGCATTTAAATCTATCGTTTCTCTTTCTTCACCTTTTAACTCCCAACTTTTGCTAGTGAAAATTACAAGGTTAAGCTTACAGAGAAACGAACATAAAGCCTTTTATGTACCAGGTCACTGTAAATGATCCAGCGACCTTAAACTGAAATAGAGACCATTTTGGCAGATTCCAGGGGAAAAAAAGTCCTACAAATTTGCTGAAAAACCATGGGCATGAGAATCTGCAGCACGCTCCCTGCTCCACAGTAACTGACAGCGCAACTGTAAACGGTAACTGAACCTCAACTGGATGCTTTATAAGCTACATTCTCTAGTTGAACTATTGAACAAATCATGAAGATTTTACATGCTACCCTAACACATTATAGTTGAGCACTCGTGGTGAAAAGAAAACCATACCGCTTTTTGTTCCACATATCTTAACTGATGTTCTTCCTTTCGCTGATAAAAACAGATACAGATCCCAGTCCGACCAGCTCGACCTGTGCGTCCAGAACGATGGATATAGGACTCCACATCCTTCAAAACAAAGTCTTATGACTTATCTAATTTATTGTACTTAATTCATTGCAGTCACATAACTGAGCAGAAACTATTACAGTTAAACCTGAACAATGCACAATAACTGCATCAGAGGATTAAATTAAAAACCACTGTTTCACTGAAGTCAAACAAATAAGCTTTTCTGTAACCCTCTAAAAATCACAGTTTGAAACCCAGAACCGCAAGCATGGGTCAACTAAGTCTTGTTTTGGCTTCACCACAGAGACTATGAGAAAACATTCTGAGTGTGTATATCTCTCTAACAATCCCACTCACCCTTCTGAATATCAACTGGAGCATGATTACTGAGATATTAACAGCAAATTCACTGAAAAATTATCTTTTTTTTTGAAACCCTCTTAACTCAGCCAATGTTCTCACTTTTGGGGTCCCCTCCTCATATATGCCCCTTCTTAGTGTATTGTTTTTGCAAGACAAACAGCCTTTCTTCACTCTCCACCACTGCCAGACTTGTGATCACCATACATGGCCTTGAAGGCAGAGGCTTTGAACAGCTTTAAAAGAAGGCATTTTAAGGAGACCATCTTTAAACATATTAGGGATTGACATGCTCTGAAAAAAATCCTCAAAGAAACTACTTCTATATATTAGGACATTTCTTACCCTTAAACGCAATGCGCATATACCCTGTGTGGTGAATATAATCACCTGATAGCATTTACTACTTTAAAACAAAACTGTAAATTATTACAAAGATACCAAACATAACAATCCCCTACCTTTGGTGGTGAACTTTGAACAACCAGGTCAACTTCAGGGATATCTAAACCACGGGCAGCTACGTTGGTGGCAACCAGAACTTTAAATGTACCATTTCTAAAACCTTTCAGTGTGATCTCTCTTTGCTTCTGAGGAATGTCACCATGCAATGACTGGCAATCCTGAAAAAACAGTACTGTTATAGGACTGTACCAAAATCCAAGACAGTGCTCCATTTTATGGTCAGTTTTGGCTACAATATCTTGGTATTTGATAGATACCATACGGCAAGATACAGAAGAACTGAATTACCAGCTTATTTTGTAGGTGTTTTACAATATTTACTCACTATTTCTTATTCACATACCTCAAAGACCTTTAACAAAAGTAGGAAAACGGAATGGCAACATGTCTTATTCTCCACTTCTAATTACTGTGACCTATGAAAACAACTATGCCCTAACTTGCCATCCACACCTTCCATGCAAGACTTAACTGTTTCAAAATAGTGACTGACAATTTTCTCAGGCCTCCTTAGTATTCATTTATACATCTTTTCCAAAATAGAGTTGCTTCTTAATCCTCTTTAACATATTAGTTTCTCCCACTACCAATTAAAGGATTAAAATGTACGTGGCCATAAAAAAAAAAAATTAACTACAGCTTCACAGATTTTTTTTTTAAAGTCCAAACATTCTGAAAGTCCCGTATCACAGCAATAGCAACTATGAAGACCAAACGTACAAAAAATGGTTTTTCCTCCACATTTCACAGCTTGCTTGCAGATGACTACCATGTTTTCCACATGTAAACAATTACTTTAAAAAATACTAGCACAATGCCAGGGTCAGCACAGAATTCAAAAACTCTTTTTCAGACAGTTTTGGATTATGTCAGCTGGTAAGGCATATATTCTGTTAGCGAGTATTAATATGCTAAAACAGAAACATCTAAGTAAGTTCCTTCTCTTGCCTGCCAAGATCAAGAGTTCTGCATTACCTGTGCAAGATTTGATATCACTAACACCACCAGTACACAGGACAAGGCTCCATGCTCAGGTTTAGCTGTTAGTGAGGTCATCTAGGAGCACGGGAGGAACACTCCTGAACACAGCTGTGGCAGATTAAAAAGCTTCTCCTTTCCGTAGGAACATAATGCTATACTGCTTTCTAGACATAATCCATTTCCTCGATGAAAACACTTAAGAGAAAAAGTAGTTGCTGTGACAGCACCACCAAAAACAAGCATGCAGTGCCAGTGTCACTACACATCATAAACATAGCACCACTACATTGAGTTGTCTTCCACCAGTGCTACAGCGTGCCATACCACAAATCTCAGGAATATGCTAAAGCTCGTTCACAAGAGATGGCAGATTAAATTATTTCTGTGTATACATCTTTAAACTCTTCAAAACAGCTAATAAACATCTTAATGAAAATAGAGATACAGCCTCTGGTATATATTACAGTCCTAAACCCTAATTGCCGCCCCCCCCCCCATCAACAACACTAATGTCAGCATCACAGCTCAGTAACTGCTACTCCAGCACCATGACCCGTTATCCTAGTAGTTCTCTAAATCTACCACTATTTTTTAATCCAAGACAGTCCTCTCTACAGAAAAAATAATTCACAATGGTTTCATTTAATGTCAATGAGAACTCTTAAGAAAAAAATCCTTTGTAGCCCAGTATCTGTTAGCACAGCTTAATCCTGAAGACTATAAAGTTGTAAACTTTCAACCAGTTTGGGGTTTTTCAAAGGTTCTTTTTCGCAGTTTTGAAACTATCTGACCACCTGCAAAAGCCTGCCTTATCCGCTTTGAAAATCTGTCTTTAAAAATTACCCAGCATAGGTCTGGTATCAACATAGGGTTGGTACATCTCTGGCAGGTTTTGTTACTTAATACAGATGATAAAGTACCTGTTTGATTGAAGCATTCAGAGCCAGTTCATTTGCCTCCTTTTTGGTCTCACAAAAGACAATGGTTCTCCCATGGCTGCCACTGTAGACCTGAATGACATCTCCAATAACCGCAGCTCTCTGGGACCAATGACACTCTATTGCCAAATGCTACAGAAAAAAAAATCCAGTGTTTAGCTTACATAAAACCACAAGATGCTTTTTAAACACATTTGAAACTGTAAAGTCTAGAAAGACTAATGAGTTATACAGTTTCCTAAGGGGCAAAATATGCTAACTCATGTTCCTGGAACATCCAAAATCCATAAGGCTCTTATGTTCACCACAATTAGTCTTATCATTAAGCAAAATAATCACAGTAAGAGCTAAAAAAAGATCACAGTCTACAAATCACCTTTTTAAAACAAGGGGAAAAAAAAAACAGGAGATGTTATACCATTTCTCTGGAGGATAGTCAGGGGTGCAATATTTTGTCAAAGTTGTATCAACTAAAGCTTTATGTCAGATAAAGTGAAACAAATAAATACAGTGTGTTAAAAGTGGGTTTTTTCCAAGCACAAGATTAACATTCTTTCAATCCCATTGATACAATTATGATGTGTCCAACTCATCTGTCAAAGTAACTGCTAAACCCTACTTCAGCAGAAACAATATTTTATGAAGTAAAGATAACTAATTCAGGCTTCTAGCATGTATGTGTTGTATTCCTTGCTATGGTATTTACCGCATAGCAAGCAAGGGCCTAGTGAGGCGAGATAGTACAGGAAATTTGAAAAAACCTCCTGTATACAGAATAACAGAATTTGACTGTGATGTCCATGGTGATTTAAGAGATGGGTTGACGTTAACGTGTGCCTTTTGCTTCCAACTTGGATAAATTCAGATACCATTTTCTCAGAAAACCAACAAAACTGATATCCAAATCCTCACTCTACCCAAGATGTCTATATGGTTACCAGATGTTGTGAGAAGAGAGAGATCCTAAACCTAGAAACAGTTTGAATGGGTGTAATGTGCCTTATGCTTAAAAAAATAATTTCCAAAACAATTTTCAGCATCATTCTGTAATGTACCTTAGGATGGGATGACCATTTGTAGCATAAGAGAAAAGGAAAAAGGCCTGAAAACATTCCACATTAGATTACTCACTTCTACTGTTGTAGCAGCCTTTTGAGTTCTTTTCCCAATAAGGTCAATCTGTTCATATCTAGACTTCATGTATTTCTTAGCCACATCATACACCCAATGTGGGCAAGTTGCAGAAAACAGTAGTGTCTGGGGATTGTCTTCAGAATCTTAAAACACACAACAAGGTTTCACAAACTTCGTATGTTTCACCTTACTGATATATACAAGTTGATCATATGGGTTATTAAAAACATTAGGTCAAATATCAGTATATAAAACAAAGAAGGCAATTCTGGTTTTTATATTTAAGTATTACCAACGTCTGGAGAAAAAAAAATACTCTACAAAGTCTAAATATTTTCAAGATTAGGAAAAAAGTTTCTATGACCAAAAATCCAGTCTACTTTCAAGCGGTGAAAAGAGCTTCCAATTCCTTTTAACTGGAAGATGTTCAAGTACAACTTGTACATCAAATAGGTACTGGATTTTAAGCTTTGCCAAGGTCCTATTAATGATTCCCACTTTCCCAACACTTCATGTACTGCATTCACAGTACATTTCCTACAATATATAGTATTCAGTCATTTCTAAACAAAGCCACCTTGCAACTTTCAGAAAAATGTACCTGAATTTTATCAGACTAAATTATTACTAATATTTCCTACTATTTGTTTAAATATTGAAATTACCTTTCTTGTATGCAACTCGTAAAATGTCTTCCACTTGCTCAGCAAATCCCATGTCCAGCATCTGGTCAACTTCATCAAGTACAACATGTTTCACCTTGGTAAGGTCCAGCTTGCCACTCTGAAGATGGTCTTTAATTCGACCAGGTGTCCCAACCAAAATGTCAATGCCACTTCTCATGAGATCAACTGATAAACAGCAAAGAGCAGAAGAAGAGTTAGCAGTGAACCAGGGAGCACTCTCTACATTAGAAATACATGGTAGCTAAGTAATAATGAAACAGCTTCTTAAACCATTCATAAGTATTCTCCTTACAAATGTGAGAAAAAATGATGAACAGGAGAAAACTTGGGGAAAAAAAAAATCCAAAACCGGTATGGTAGTTCTACCTGAAGAAAAAAAGATTTCCCATCTCCCTTCCCTCTCACCATGATTTAAATAAAGTGGCAAACAAAGAGCTTCTTTTAATGTACTTTGGAAATAGTTAGCTCTTCCACAAATTGTCTATCTTAATTGGAAAATTAATATAACCCTTTATTTATTTGACTATCAAAATTACTGAAATCACCTCTTTCCTGAAGTTGTCCAGGAAAAAACTCATCTGTAGTGTTTCAAGATATATTATGATGAAAGAGCTTACTC
>NW_010117513.1:10175-14962 GCF_000699245.1 Pterocles gutturalis
TGTTTACAACCACTAAGACACTAAATCATGCTGTCACAATAACGAAATTCGCCACTTTACAAATCCTCTAGATATCCTGTATCACACAAAAAACCCACTCACAGCTCTAAGACTAAACATTTTTTAAAGAAAATATTAAAGTTTACAAGAACCTAAACCTAAATACTCCATTCACACACAGTATAATCTCTTTCACTTTAAAGTACATAAGTAGACAGGGAACACCAAGAATATAAGTGAGAGCTAGGGTTATTTCTCACCAGAAGAAAATACACTCTGAGCTACTGAATTCCCCATGAATACTCCCTAGTTCTTGAGTTAAAAGTAGGTGTTTGGAAGGACCCAACTGCATTTCTCAAATATGCCAGCCAACTGACATTTTAATTATTAGTGAAAAATGTTACTTACTTTGTCCATTATATGGAGTTCCTCCATAAAAACAAGCTACTGTTAGCTCCCTTGTGATGTCCTTGAAATCTCTGGCAACCTGGTTTGCCAGCTCTCTTGTTGGACAAAGAACTAGTACCTAGACAGAAGAAAGACAAACAGGTATTCTCTCAGCATGGCTTCTGCCAAGAAACCACTAGACTTTAATCATTGGTTTAGGTCTGACCATTTACGTAATTTAAGAAAAAAATCTAGTTTAAATAGTTATCTAAGCAAAGATTAGAGAGAAACACTGCTTAAGTCTCTTGTAACATCGTTAATCTCCTTCAGCACATACTCATACAGGCTAACCTTTTTTTAAAAGCGATAGACAGAAAGTACTTGAATCTTATTTAATTTCACCTCTTGAACAGATCAGCTACAAGTTTTCTTCTTCACATGTATATACTGTTTGAGTACAAGACTGAAGGATTTGGGTAATAAAAGGTTTTTACACATGCTCAGTAACGCTTCACAGTGCTGTGAGAAGGTGTAAGAAATAGCTATCAGCTGTCTTTCAGCTTTCCTGTGTCTCAAGGAAATGTGTTCAGTCTGCAAAGCTGGTGTTCAGCATGGTTCTGGAGCCTGTGCTGATATCCCCGCACAAGCAACCAAGGAACCATCCTCTCTTCCAACATAGAAGGTGATGCATAAGCTACTAGGTAGGAGTTTTAACTAATTTAGCTTAGCATGTGCTTGCAGTACTGCTCTCAAACCTGGCATCAGTGGCCTGACAAAAGGAACCTTAAAACCCTTATCCTGCTACTTATTTCAACATTGAAACACATTACAAAAAAGAAAGTAAGAACACTGTGGTAGAGTGAGGCCTGAAATCTTTGTTATTTTAAGACCTGTGACTCCCTCAAATAAAGCTTTACCTTTTCCTCAAGACTGTGCTAAATCTAGAGCCAGCATTCTCAGTCAGACAGCCAACATGATGGGAGGATGCAAAATAAAACAGCTAGTACTAGTTTTTGAATGAGTTTCAGGTAATCTATGAGATGGGTGATAAGATGAAATAAGCTGGCAAAAAAAAAAAAAATCCACTATTAATGGAGCTACGATAAGCTTTGGCCTGTCTAGTTTTGAAGGGCATCATAAGAATCCGGTGAAAAAACATACATGGTATTCCCTAGCAGAATGCAGACAGCTCATAATGAATCTGCATTCTCTGGAGCAGAAGCTTCAATATCTGGCAGTGGTCCTAGTGAAAACTAAGTCTGTTTTTAAAACCTCCCACTATTTACATGTTTAAACAAACATGTTTAAGTAGACAGCTTTTGTCAATCAGAAAAAGTCACTGTCACTAATCTGTTGCTAATTTGGGAGAAAAACAAGCACCCAGTAACCACTGGATCTGAATAGGTAAGGTGACTGAATAAAATTAAATAGGAACACGTTGAACAATTGTAGCTCTCCCTGCAAGCAGCAAAAGCATTGATAAATGGATGGAGCTATTTCCCTCTTTACTCTCAGAGGGTATGAGGCAGCACAGGATGCAGGCCTAATATAGCTTTCAAAGAATCTTTAATGTTGGCTAGCTTACCCCTGCACAAACTTGAAGAACTTTTTCAGATAGTTGAAAGTCTGAATCACTCCAACACACACAAAAAAAAAGCAACATCAGTATTTTAATGAAACATAGCTACCTTTGGTGAACGGCCTCTTCTTCTTTCCTGTGAGTCTCCCTGAAGTTTTTCAATTAAGGGAATAGCAAAAGAGAACGTTTTCCCTGTTCCAGTCCGTGCTTGAGCAATTACATCTTTGCCAGAATATACAGAGTCAAACGTCTTCACTTGCACAGGAAACAGGTACGTCACTCCTCGAGCTGTAATAATTTCAACAGAATTCCTTCATACAATCATTTTACAAGTGTTCTTGCATACTCTTCAGGGGAAATCATCCCAAGCAGAACTTCCATCAACTCTAAAATAAGTCAGGACTACATTATCACTTCCACTGATTTTATTTAATCACAGAGGTCATCTGTAAAGAGTCCCCTGGGCCTATCCATTTTATTCTCCCACTTCATACCACCAGACATAGTGCTAGGTGGGACAGATAAAGTTACTAGCCTTTAACAAAAGCCTTTAAGAACTGTGGCTTAATTTATGTCATACTCCCCACCTATCTATGCAAATGTCTTTCTTTCAAATAAAACATATGTCAAAACCACTTCTCTCTTAACTCATACTAAGTCACGCACAAACTAACGTCAAAGACACTAAATATAACTGGTTTTCCTTTACTCACACTGAAATAACTTCCAATTGAAAAATTCTTGCACTGAATTTTTTTTTTTAGCTTATATAATTTAAAATTCTACTGTAAAGGCTGAACTGGCCAATACCGCAAACAGAAAAGTCTATTTAGAGTAGGCAATCAATATGCCTTCTGTATAGCATCTGTGCTTGCATACACACCAGCAGAGTATGTCAACAAGATCACTGATTGAATATGTTGGGAGATAATTTACTTTCTATGGTCACATAATGCCAAGAAATTTACCTTGGAGAAGCTGAACAGTCCCTTTGGAAATAGGAAAATTGGAGAAAGCACCCTCTTTCTGTTCTTCAGTCCTCTCCTGTCAGGTAAACAACAAATCAGATAACATTCCATGTGAATATCGTATGACCATCAGAAAATTCAAGGTAACGGCTTAGGCACTGGTGTCATACCCAAGGGTCAACTTTTCAGTGACACTATCACAGCTGCAGCTAAAGGACCTTCTTTGTTTTACTTACTACCATATTTCAAGGTTAGACAAAAGTGATCTGTAATTTAAGACTGTTTCATATCTAATGGCATAACCCTGTAAATGCAAAACACCCAAAACTCTGAAAACTCTTAATTAAATTTTAACATGCTATTTTAAATAATTTCCAATGGCCTAACAGATTATGTTGTAATATGCAAAAATCAGGCTTAGTATCTAGCCTGTTTCCTAATTCCCCAATAATACATCACAGTGATTTACACATACAGAAATCGATCCTCAAAAGAGTAACATTAGGAGGTAGAGCATCAAACATACCTACTTAGTAATGCATCACCTCCTATACGTTTTAACAGCACAGTGACTAAAATGCTAGGTGTGAGGAAAGAATGCTAACCCTCGAAACCATGGAACCCTGGATGCTTTGTAAAGCACCAATTGGAACAAGAAACAAAGCCCAAGCAACAGCAGAACATACAGGTATAAAGACTTTTCAAAACAAATCCTAGGTACAACAAGATATGTTTCCCTGCAAAAAAAATGTGGCTCATGCCAAGCAGTTTTAAAGGAACTTAAATCAAATAGAAATAGACAAAAACATTCTTAGAGAAAGGCTTAAAAAGACTTACAAAACTGCTACAACATGGTATTTTATTACACTAAGGACTATCTTACCACATTAATAACTACTCTTTAATGATGATACATAAAAATGTATTAATACATAACTTTTCTTTTTAAACCAGCTAAAAATAATTCTTATTTCACTAGAGAAGAACTCATAATAACAAAAAGAAGCAAATTAAACTATATTTGTGGCAATTGCAATATCTCATGCTGAATTATATTAAAGCACAATCTCACTGCAGCTTGTCCATCTGCCAACAGCTATCAGTACCAGACTGCTGAAGTGAGGAAACCATGGTGCACTAATCTAGAACTTCAGGACTCATAATTTAATTTGTTTGCAAAAAAAATCGACAGAAGGGACAGTTTCAAGTAACTTTAAATCCTGAAAATTTACAGCAGTCTTTCCACTGACTGGGAGAACAAAAAGGAAAGGGAACCTGTTCTAAATTTAACCTTGTTGCAACACAAGAGTTAAAAGCTAAACACTTCACTACAAATCAATCAACAGTTTTACCTGCTCTTGCTCGGTGTCACCGGCACCACTTGAGGTGTCGCTAGAATTACTGCGCCGTTCCTTGTGGGTGGATTTAACGTTTAAGGAAGATAATCCCGATTTCTCTGGGCTTTCTTCTCTTGTATTCCCATTCTCTTTAGCTCCGCTCCTTGACTTCTTGAGCTTCGGAGAATCAACTTCATCCTCCGACTGCTCGCTTTCATCCGTCTGAGCCTTTCTCTTCCGAGATTTCTCACGGCTTTTAGATCTCTTCTCTCTTTTTTCCTTCTGGTGAGGCACAAAGCAACACATCGGCAAATTAAAATACACACATGGGATCCAAGCGACATGAAACTGAGAAGATTCTGCAGAACAGTTAAAACTAAAAGTCTATGAACTAATTAGTGGCAAGGGGGGACTCGGGTGACGCCAGGTCCGTCCCTGCCGCGGCGACGGTGCCGCCCGGAGGCATTTTCCCGGCCACGAGACACCGGGACCTTCACTTTCGGGGCTCTTCCCCAC
>NW_010117514.1:0-4441 GCF_000699245.1 Pterocles gutturalis
AAAAATATTTTTCACATGGTTTGTAGTTTATTATAATTAAAACTGTATTTCCTTATATGTCATTGGAATAGTTCATTTATTTACGCTTATACTGACACACAGATCTTATGTGCTTTGCTTTTATCTTGCACACAAGAGGTTTCAGAGGAATCAAGCAACAACAAAAACAATATGTCAAAACTACATGTGTATACTGCAATAAGCAAGTTCTTACCAGAAAACAGGTGACTGAGTATAGCTGCCCATTACTGCTGGCAGATCACAATGCTCCTACTGTGATGGACAATGCACCTGCCCTGCTAGGTAGTAGCTACCAACACTTCACAAAACCTTTCCCCTTGTGTCAATAGTTTTTAAAAATTGAGTCTACAATTAAGAAAGCAAAATTTCAGAAATATTGACATTAGGCTGCCTCGTTCAGACATAATCACACATAAAATGATGTAGGTTTTGTCCCCATATAAAAAAAAAAAAGTAGGTTTTGTCCCCATTAACCTTATTTCATAATCTCAAGCATACCAGACTCATGCACCAGCAGACATTAGAGACCTAAGGATTTCTATAATGTACACCAACTCCCCAGAACTTAGCACTAGTGGTGCTCTAGGACACAGAAGGAGAACAACCTATGCTTCTGGTGCAGATATGTCCACTTTTTAATATCACACTTTGAGATGTCACTTTTTAATGGCATGAACCCATTCCTACATACAGCTCAGTTTGGCTGTCTTACACAGGACAGCCCCATGGCTTCCTCTGCAGGAAAAGAGCTGCCAGAAAAGATTCAGTCCAGGAGAACAAAAAGCAAGGTGTCCTAGACATTAAAAAATGCCATATCTCAAAGTGTTTTCAACAAACATGTTTTACTTTGTAGCCCCAAAAGTGCCCCATTCCCCTCTTGTTCTGATTCCATCTGGATCAGAAGCATAGGTTGTTCTCATTTGGCTTGTTATCATGCTCCTCACGGACATCAGGTAATGAGTTCTTTCATCTCCTCTCCATATGCCCATTTTCTGTGTGTGTGTGTTTTCTCCACGGTATCTTAAATAGGCATCAAGGGAGTCCACGACACCAATTTTAAAGCTATTCTCCATGTCATTCCCTCAAACCTAGAGCTGCCCACAGCGAGGCTTCCCTTTCTGAACAGTTATTTAAGCTGAAATACAGCAGAAAGAACTTAATCTGCAAAATCTAAAACACTGATCTGGGACAAGAGCATCTATAACACATAATACGGAGCATAAAAATACACACTGCCCGTTCTTACTGCAAAGTGGCCAAAAACCGGACTTAGAGGTTACTAACAAGAATTTTGGCTGATACACAATTAGCTACCTTGAGGCAGAGACTCTGTGACTTTAATTTCTTCCTTTCCATTTAATGTATGAAACAAATGTGTGGGGCAGTCTGTATAAAATTAATGTCAATTTCAGACAACCTACAGAAAATGAATAATCAGATATGAAAATAACAACCTAAAATACTGACAGTTTTCAGTCTCAAGAAAAAGGCTGAATTCCTGAATTTGCCCATAGGAGAGAAAAATAGTTGCCCATTTACCATTTCAGGTGTTCAGGGTAGTATGCAGACCAGAACATACTGTAGGAGGAGAGGCTGAGAGACCTGGGGCTGGTGAGTTCAGAGGAGAGCACGCTCGGGCAGAGCTTACGCATATGAATAAATAGCAGACAGGAGGGTGTAAGGGGCCAGGGCCTTCTCGGCGGTGCCTGGGAAAAGGATAGGAAGCAATGGCACAGACTGAAAAGACTGAAATACAAGAAATTTCTTCTTAACCTTTGAATTTTTTTTTTTTAATTTTTTTTTTTTTAGTGTGAGGGTGGTCAAACAGTTTCCCTCCTTGGCGGTATCCAAATCCAGCCAGGTATGGCCCTAGGCAACCTGTGGTAGCTGAGCCTGCCCGAGGTGGGGTGGGACTGGACAATCTCCAGCCATAGCATCAGCCTCAGCCCTGGCATGATTCTAAATGCAGAACCTCATTAGAGGTACTTTAATGAAAGCTGTTTATTTTAATAAGCTTGCTTACATTCTCTGTGCTCAGAGAAGCAATATACACAATGAAGTTCCTTCAATTGAAAGGAAAAAAAAAAGAAATCTGGAAACTGAAATATAGTCTTGTCTTTCAAGCTCACAAAATATAACACAGCCATCTACCTTCCAGAACTTAAGGCCTGGAAGTGCAAAATACTTTTTCAGGTGTGTGTCTTGCTGTGTTTCTTTTTACTACTTACAGAAACTACAACCACACTATTTGTGAGTATAGTTTGCCTGTTAAAAGTATTTATTGATTTGTGTATTTGTGCTTATATCTGCAACTTTTTAACTTACTGAAAATCATTCCACACACACCCGGGCCTTTACATCAACTTATTCGTTGTACGTGATCTACACAATGACTGATCTCTGGCAGTACTTACTACCTTAGGGCCTGCAGTCTGGGTAACTAATTATCTGCATAGTCAGGTGAAGGGTGTTTCTTATTACAAGTGACCATAATTACTGGGAAGGAAATGCGACACCATGTTTTATTATAACTACAGCGTACATATACTACTTTTCTCTTACTTAGTTCTCAAACCAAAACAACCATGTCTCCTTATCTCTCCCTCTCTAAAAACAAAAAGACGGAGAAAATGGGAAACGTATCTAGAAAAGAATGTTTAAGATGATCTCTCATTATCTCAACTGCTGTTGAGCAAGACACATTATCAGGTTTCTCGTCTTTCCTCTGAGTAGGCCCAGCAAGGACACAAAGACAGACTTCCAAGACCTCCATCCGCAAAGCTAGGAGCCTGTATCTATATTTTATTGTCTTCTTTTCAGCTGAGAAGTTGAACAGGATCTTAAGCCCCATTAAATAAGGATCAAGCAAGTGACTGCATGCCATGACTTGCAGCAGATCAGAGGATCTGCTTCTCCCACAGGAGATCAAGCACTGTAACAAACACTGTGATAGAACAGCTCTAATCAACAGTGAGGCTGGCCTGTTACAGGAAGTGTCATCCCACTTGCTGGAGAAACAGTGTTTTGATAATAATCTAAATCTGATTTCATCATCAAACCATCTGGGTGCCACAGATCTCAGCTGAAGTGAGAAGTCGCATATGCCTATCAGGATACATAAAAATTGTTCTATGTTTTCAATATCAGTATCACTAGAGAAAGGAACACCCTCCAGCATTTTATATCCATGCTGAAATAGCATACCCTCAGTTATCTAATGGTCTGAAACAATATCCTTTCTTGGTAACCCTGAACTTCGAGGCAGTTTGAATCTAACAAAAACTAAGTTTAAAGGTTTTTTGTGTTTCTAAGAGAAATGTCTTATGTTGAATCACCTATTTTCACTCTACGATCCAAAAGAAGGTCACCAGATGGCAGTATTACACATTGCCTTTCTGATTTCAGTCTCTTAATACAGAGGAGAATTTTTAATTGTGGAAGAACTGGTAGTACTGTTACTTTAGCACTACATTTATTTGGGGGCAAGTGTAGTGAGTTGCATCTCTGGTTTAATCTCTGCAACCTGAAAAAATTCCTCCAGAGGAGCTGTCCTCTGAGAACCAGATGCTCTTTCATAGGTCTAAATACAGACATAAAAGAAGGGGAAGGGACTGCTCTTCTGTTATTTATATCTCTCTCTGCTCAAGGACTAGCACGTATCTGTAATGGGAACATATCACAGCAGGCATGCACACACATTTGGCTATGCTGATTTCTCCTCTTTGGTAAGCAGAAACCCTCTGCTTTCATTATACAGAGATTAAATGCCCTAGGCAAACTGTAAATATGTACTTTTCTCAGTTACCCTGACAGAGAGCCAGCATATCCTAGCTGCACCTTGGACCCAATTAAAAAGCATCTGCACACCTATCAGCAAAACACTGCACATATGACAGTGAAAGCCGGCATTTGAACCTCTCTCTTGGTTGTCCTCAGCTCTTTAAACAACATGAGCAATATTAACCTCCAGACTCCTAATTGACATGACTACTTACAAATGGCCTGAGCAACTCGTGATGCGTGTATCTTACAATAGCAAATCGTTGCTCATTTTTGTGGCTACTAATTTGTGATCCACCAATACATGAGTCATGATTAATTCCACAGCATATTAGAAGAGTAATTTAGAACAGGAATTCAGACTTTCTAACACTTTAAGGTTGAAGGATTCTTTTACCTTTGTTCAGATACGGTTTTGCTGAAACTTTACAAAAGCTGCATATCAGTTTTTCCTGATCTAGAGGACAAAGAAATAAACTCAGTAAATTATTATTTTGCTTTCCCCATATCCCATTATATACATTTTTTTGTGAACTATGTCTTATACTCCAACAAACTCATAACTGGTGTAACAGTGCAAAAATCAGGCCATGAAC
This sequence comes from Pterocles gutturalis, assembly GCF_000699245.1. NCBI lineage: Eukaryota > Metazoa > Chordata > Aves > Pterocliformes > Pteroclidae > Pterocles > Pterocles gutturalis. The sequence continues at coordinate 4,398 of NW_010117514.1, forward strand.
TTTTAAGTATGTGATGGAAATGGCCAACCGTCACAAAAAAAGTG
>NW_010117514.1:4452-8765 GCF_000699245.1 Pterocles gutturalis
TTGACTGGAACTGCCTCTGGCAAAATACAGTCACTTCTCCTATATCTTGAGTGGGATTTAAGTGATTAAACAAATAAAAGAAGTTTACTTCATGACATGTTTTATTGGCATTCATGCTGCATCTGAGATGCTAGCACCTTTGTTAAAGGAAAGGATTGGAAAACATCAGAAACATGACTGTTTCTGCTGATAAGGAGCCTAACTTTTCAGTATTGCATCTAATTTTACTCTCTGACCTCAATTATACTTTTTATCCTAAATTACAGTTTGGAGGGTTCATGCTGGCCTGGATATACAATACCCAAGTGAAACTAATCAAAATCAACAGAACTGCCACCACAGGCCCAGATGAGCACTGCCAGCAGTCACCACACACAGTTCAATCACATGAAAAACATCTCTCCAGTATGTCTTTTTTAAACTTTTACACATTTTATGAGGAATAAATTCACCCAGTGGACACACAACTTTGTCTATAGTAGCACCGTATTTTGGAAATACACTGAATGAGGCAGGCAGCAGACTTTTTCACAGAAAAGGGTGCTGCATTTTACCAAAAGTAAAATTCATAAACACACATATATTTCTGTTCACAGAAAAGAGTGGTTCTGCTCAACACTGAGCTTTATGTTCATCCCACATAACTTCATGAACTTAAATAAGCTTCCTACATTAGGAGCATAGCACTCATCTTATGGTAACAGTTGTGCTTTTCTCAAGCCTAGAAAAACTAGATTTCCAGTAAAATTCTCCTTGCTAGGGATGTTAATATTGGGCAAGATAGCTCCCTTCCAATATAAAAAGTCAGCAAGGCACAGGATGTCATCAAGTGTTAGAAAATCCTGCTTCTGTTTTCTACAATGTTTGCTGCCAAGCAGCATGTTAAGAGTCTTTGCTTTCTGTAGAGTGTACTGCAATTTAACATAAAGTTCTCATAGCACTCTGAATCTAACCAAAGCCATTAAAACCAACAATGATGATATCCACCTACTGCAAACAGAAAGCCAGCCCTATGCAGCTCATCAGCTCTCTGCAACATGCAATCCCTGGCTGATGTTTGGAAATGAAAGAACAGATTCTTCTCCTGTTCTTGGCATCAGGAAGCACTCTGTTGTGTGGTCTTTCACAGGCTGCCAGAAGGGGCTTCTTGGCCCACACTTCAGGAAACAAGTGACGCAACAGTCTCAGCCCCTGAGAGCATCTAGCAAACCTGACACATTATTACAGAAATGTCACGATACTAGTAAAACAGGCAAGTCACAGCTCCTTTCCCAAAATCTGCTGGTTTTCCTTATTCTCCCCTTGCTGTAAGAGGCCTGGTGAAAAAATTGCAACCAGTGTTAACCCTAGAAGAGGTCAGGGAGCACTGACTGAGGCCTGGCATTGGCCAGTCCTCTGCACCTCCTCCCCTACACTTTAGGAAGAATCTACTCATGTCTCAGAGGGGTGTCCAGCAAAGGGCAGACAGTAAATTTTATGTTTTCCATGGCAAGTGGACAGTGACATGTATGGTACAAAATGTACACCTCCCACTAAACGAGGCTTTGAGCAACCTGGTCTACTGGGAGGTGTCCCTGCCCATGGCAGGCGGGTTGGAAGTAGATGATCTCTAAGGTCCTTCCCAGCCCTAACCATTCTATGATTCTATGATTCTATGTGTGGTTAATACAAAATAACACATGCATAAGAAGGAGGTATGTCATCAAATCCTCAACGTAATGTAGGGAATTTCACCTTTAAAAAATACCTGTTACTCATTACTAATTTCGTATCCTTATGCCTTATTCTTTTATCCTTATACTGATAGAAGCTGACACTATAATCGCTACTTTGACAATTCACTGATCATGTCAAAAAAAGGTGGTGGTCAGAACACACTGTAACAGGAAAAACAGTTGATGCTCTGCATTTCATGAGTGAAATACCACTGTCTTCTTGCTCCACGTAGATGTTGTAGCACTGATTATTTTAATGGGGTGACATCTGAGGATATCCGGTTTTTTTTTTTCACAAATGAATAAGGTAGGCATATGATTTTACAAGCCTGAGGGGATCCGAGACACAGTGAAAGAAATTACTTGCCCAAACTCAACCAACAAGTCTGAATGTGCCATGACTGGAACCTGATTTCCTTTTGTTAAAGGACTGAGTGCCAACATGCCTCCTCATGGCGGCTCTATTCCCTCACTATATTGCGAAATATTTGAAAATAAAACAATTAGCATTTAATTGTGAAAAACAAAGTTCTTTAATTCTCTGAAAGTTAAAATTATACATCATCGTATAAAAAAAGGCAAAACAGAAAAATCTGCTATGAATCAGAGAATCATAGAACGGTTTGGGTTGGAAGATCATCTAGTTACAATCCCCTGGACACCTTCCCCTAGACCAGGTTGCTCACAGCCTCACCTAGGCTGGCTTTGAACCCCTCCAGGGATGGGGCATCCACAGCTTCCCTGGGCAACCTGTTCCAGTGTCTAACCACCCTCAGAGCAAAAAATATCTCCCCAATATCTAATCTAAATCTGCCCTCTTTCAGCTTAAAACTGTTATCCCTCATCCTATCACTACACTCCCTGATAGAGTGCCTCCCCGTCTAGGTGCCCTTTAAGTACTGGAAGGCTGTTATAAGTTCTACCCAAAGCCACCTGTTCTGCAGGCTGAACAACCTCAACTTTCTCAGCCTATCTTCACACAGGAGGTGCTCCAGCCCTCTGATAATTTTTGTGGCCCTCCTCTAGACTCTCTCCACAGGTCCATGTCTTTCCTGTGCTGAGGACTCTAGAGTGTAACACAGTACTCCAGGTGGGGTCTCTTATGAGCAATCAAGAAATCAAAGGATCTATGCATTTGCAAGTACAGTTACAAGATTTCATATTTAAGCTTGCTTTTTTAGACCTACTGCTAGACAGATATTCATATAATAATAGCCTCATACACATACATTTTGAATAGTAAATATGAATACTAATTAACACGGAATCTAGGATTCAAAATAATATCAAAGATATAATTCAAAACCAATTTTTGTTTACTATTTTACAACTTTGGCATCATCATAGTAATCTACAAAGTAAGGCACAAAGACTCCATCTCTTGTCCAAGGAACTACATTTAAAACACATCTAGAAAGTTATTTTATATGTTGTTATTCTAGAAAACTGCTCAGGTGTATAACTTATGTACATATTTATTATTTAATTACACTGTAAGAAGATGACATTCACATTCACTTCATCAGTTTCAATTATGCATCACTTTAAAGGCAAACCCAGGAAATTCCCCTTAACAGTATTTGGTTTCTCAGAATGTGTTTTCATGTCCCAAAGTACCATTCTTGGCTGCTAATAAATCTGCTTTGAAATTTTGGTGTTTTGTGCTGTTCTGTGAGGTTGTTTTTCTTCCTTCAAAACAGACGCAGGAGACTGAGATGAAAAAAGCAGCCCCAGCTCTTGTGGTTTTACCAGTTGAAAACTAGACCATTATGGGCCCCTCAAGTAAGAATTGCTTTGAGATTTATCAATAATCCAAAAACTACTCATATGACAGGACAGATCAGGCTGTGAAACACTAAAGTCCCTTTTCCAGTTTAAGTCGAAGGGCACAGAAAGCTGATGAAGCCTGTTTTGCTTGCTTTGTTTGTTTGCTAGGGGTGATTTAATACGGAAGGAAAGCAGCTCAGAGGTTGGGAATTATACAGTGGTACAGAGAGATCATAATTCTCAATGTCCTGACTTTTGGGCTTAATTTAACTTTCATCAAAATCAACAGCAAAACCTGCCATGAACTTCAAACCTACCTTATATTCAGTGTAGTCCTTTACCCCCAAAAAAACCTAAATATTTTTTGGAATTATAAAAATTTACACCTACAGGTTTGTTCAAGTCCAGTTTCACTTTTTTTCCACATTACTTCTCCTAATATTTTTAAGGAGGGGCAACAATGCTGGTTAGCATTCAAAGAGTGCTTCTTCCAAGCTCAAGATCGGAGCATCCCAACAGGTAGGAAGTCGAGAAAGGGTGCCAGGAGACCTGCATGGTTAAACAGGGATCTGCTGGGCAAACTCAAGTGTAAAAAGAGGGTCTACAGATCACGGAAGGAGGGGCTGGCCCCTCGGGAGGAATATAAGAATGTTGTCAGAGGGTGTAGGGAGGCAACTAGGAGAGCTAAGGCCTCCTTAGAATTAAACCTTGCTACAGGGGTCAAGGATAATAGAAAGGGCTTCTTCAAATACATTGCAGATAAGGCTAACACCAGAGGCAGTGCAGGCCCACTGATGAATGAGGTGGGTGCTCTGGTGACAGAAGATACAG
>NW_010117515.1:0-3054 GCF_000699245.1 Pterocles gutturalis
CCCAGCCAAGGGCTAACCCATCACAGCTGTGTCCAAAAGTGGGCAGTGGAGGGGGGACAAAGACTTCTGTGAGATGCGTTCCTTTGACAGAGCTTCCTTCATATTTCTAAGAAGACGTGTTTTGCTACCCAGGCATCTCTCCATTATGGCTGTAGAACTTTGTAAATTTGCTGTAGCCCCAATTGAAATGGTGTATACAAATGGGATCTCATATTCTCTCTCTTAAAATGAATTTCATACGGAAGTTGCTTTTACCCTTAATGTTCACAGAATGAAGATTTTATCCAAATTGCTACTTACTTACAATAAGCCATTCACTAAATCATTTCACCAAAGTCAGAATAAACTGACTTTATTTTAAAACAGTAGAACACAGTATCCTAGAGATAAATACCTTTTCTTCTGTCAAGAAGCTGAAAAATCAGGGGATGTTTCAGCTTACAAATATGTGCATTACTATTGTTGAGTAGCCAAATCCAAATTAAACTCATTTACCACCAAGCTTAAACAGGTGCAGCAACAAGATGGAGAAATCAGAAAATTATCTTCCCTAGTTTGTCAATTATCTGCACCTACATACAGGTACAGAAACACCATACTTAGCCCCAAGGCCCAGCTTATATCACTCTTTGAGACACATAGAAGAAAAGAGAAGACAGTGACTACATAGCAAACACTAGCCAACTTCCCTGAGCTTCTAGTGGCCATAGCTGCAGATCCCGCAGAATTAGTCCAAAGCCATTATATACTAGTTGCACTTTTGCTTACATTAAGCCAACCAACACTTTAGAGAGTAATAAACTTCTATCAGTCATTCATAGCATCATAAATGGCAGTAATCTAACTCCGTTAGGGTTTCTGTAAGATCTCTGAAAAAAGCAAGTGTAAGAAAGACTATGGCTGGTGCCTTAGGCTTTCTGTGGGTGTTAAATACACGTAGGCAAATAGCTGACAAACCACATATTCAAACTAGCATGTGCATATTCATCCATTTTATTCAGATTTGCATAGGACTGGTTTTAACTTGGTCAATGTGGTGGGTTAACCTTGGCTGGACACCAGGTGCCCACCAGGCCCCTCTATCACTCTCCCCTTCAACAAAATAAAGGTGAGGGGGGAGAATAAGATGAAAAACTCGTGGATCAAGGTAAAAGCAGTTTAACTAAAGCAAAGGCCAAGGCCATACACAGAAACAAAAGGTAAACAAAGATGTTATTCCCTAGTTTCCCTCAGTAAGCAATGTCCAGCCACTTCCCGGGAAAGCAGAGCTTCAGTATGTGCAGCAGCTGCTCCTGGAGACAAACACAGTAACAAATGCCCCCCTCCTCCTCCCTGCCCTTGGCTTTTATGGCTGAGCTGATGTCACATGGTATGGAACAGCCAATCCGGGTCAGCTGTCCTGGCCCCGCCCCCTCCCCAGATGTGTTATAAACACCCTCTGGCTGCCAGGGTGACACTCAGCACTGGGAGGGTGCTGTGGGGGGACTGGCTCTATCTCAGCCAGACCCAATACAGTAAAGAAAAAGTGATCTTTTTTCTTCCCTCTGTTAATCTTACCATTACTTATTGTAAGAAAGTAGCACCCAAAATTTGTTGGTGGATGTGGCCTAAGGAACGTGAAGAGAGGGGGAATATACATGCCTGCTGTGTGTAGGTACACCTTGAAGAGTCAGATTCCCAACATGCCTCCTCTGCACCTAGTGCTTTTTAGCCCAGGAGATGAATACTGTTTTCAGGAGCTCCACTATGGCATCTCTTTATTCTCACACTAACTGCTGTAGTTAAATTCTCTCAAAGACAGTGGAGATGGGTGGCCGCTGTCAGTGGGGAGGCTGAAATATAAGGCAGTTAGCAGCAGAACTGCAGTCTCTGCACCAGGATCTTTCAAGAAGCATGGTAGAAAGGAGAGGTCCTGCACACCCACCTCCTTGCAGGAGTGGGTGGTCACCACAGGTAACAGGTGGGACCACAGCTTCAGGAGCAAGCAAGGAAGAGACCAAGCCTCATGATCATGTGGTAGGCTCTCAGGCCATTTTTGTCATGTCTCTACAACTATCTTATGCTCAAATAGCATCATGATGATAAACCATCAGAAGTATAGGGAGCTGGAAAGGTAAAGGACTCTCCTTTCATTCCCAAGTAATCGGGAACAAGGCCAAAAGAACTTAACCCTGTTGGAGTGTACTTCTCAAGTTCACGTTTGGGAGTCTTACCTGGACTGAGAGCAGACGAAGCTGAAAGCTGATGTCCCACCAGAGACAAGAAAGGAGCCCTGGCTCCTACTCTTCATTCCCACATTTTCAGGAAAGTTTTAATTCACTGGATATTTGGCATTTGTCTTACCTTGTTTCATTCTTTCCTTCCCTATCTGCCCTGGGCTTACTCCAGGCAGTGCTAGTAGCCAGGACTCAGGTATATTTGCCCCATTTTGTTGTGTGCTGAGATGTGCTCTGCAGGACACCCTGTTTGTGCTTGCATTGGATGTGATCAGCAGTCTTTCCAGCTCTGCAGGCTAGTGGTGACCTGTGCCACCTCGCTTCCTGCTGCAGTGGCGAGAACAGCTCCTGCCTCAGTTAGATTTAATCAAATCAGACTTGTTCTTACCTCCCTGCCACTGCTCCTTGGCTGCTCCCTCTTTCTGGTCACCCCAGCTGGCCCTGTTTATCTTCAGCAGGTACCTCCTCTCTGTCCCCTTCTCCTTCTCTTCTGTTTTCAGCCCTCCCTTTTCCCGGTCTCTCTGCTCCTCTTCTGCAATTCTGCTCCAAAGTGTAGTTAGCTGTATACATACAGAAATGAACATACCATTTCCTTTTGTCTAGTATTTGTCTACTTTTTAACTGATGTAATATTTTCAAAGAAGGCTACTGAGTGTTATGTATAACACATACCATTACTTCTAACTCCTATAAAACATCTAACAAAATGGATTCTTGTGTGACCTGTTACTGTCTAATATAAGCCAGCATTTAATAATTATTAAGCACTTTTGACACTGGAATAATTTTATCAACATTTTTTCCCCATCCCTTGTATTGATATATATACACATATATT
>NW_010117516.1:0-3422 GCF_000699245.1 Pterocles gutturalis
ATTCTATGATTCTATGAGAATGCAGGATATTTTCTGCCTAGGAATTAGTCACATTAAAGACTGGCAAACTACGTATACTGATGGTAGCTAAATAGCCTTTGGCCCATTTATACTACTATTTGCCATGAGATATCAATGTATAAAAATGTAATCTGTAAAAAATGTGCCCATCCTATCTTAAAACAAGATTTGAAAAATAACACATCCATTTACTGTGCCTGTGCTCTTTTGTCTTATGAGAGAGTACAGATTTGGGTACAACAGTCATTGCAATGGGATAAACAAAGAGCACTAGGACAAAAGTTGAAAGTATGACCATCTACAGTAATGCAGAAAAAAATTAATACGATTTTTAAAAACAGTGTGATGCTATAAAAATAGTATGATGCTATAAAAACTCATTGTTAAAGATCTCTAATAAAGTTTATAGTATAATTTCATGACACAGGCAGTGGAGGCATCTTCCCTGGGGACATTTGAAAGTAGAAAATATATGGTGGGAAGCGCACTGAAAAATCTAGTAACTTTTTCATCTTTAATTTCTACAGGATATGATCTACTTTCAGTTACCCTGGTGTAAATCCTAAAAAAAAAGAAACTAGAATTGCAAATTCAGATCTTTCTTTAGTTCATCAGTACACCTCTTATAATAATAAGGGCATATCAAGTGATGAACGACTGGATATTCCTAATTTGGGACACTTTTTGCAGTGTTAACTGCCCTGCAGAAAGCAGATCCTTTAAAGATCAGTAAATATATCTACCACACTGTAGCCAAAGCAGTATAAAAGCCTGTGATTCAAACAGGAAGAGATTTCCAAAATGTGGACTCAATGACAGAAAGGTATGTTCAAACTTCATTTTCCTGGTTCAAATTTTATTTTCCTGCATTGTCTTCAATTTGAGGAGCATCATTCCCTAAAAGTGACCTGGAAACTCACTAAACGGGCCATTAAAAATAAATAGTTACTACAAAATCTTCCAGCAGTGAGTAGGAGGTTGGAAACTTCTTCTAACTGAACAGAAAAGCCAGGAAATAAAGGAAAATAAACACCAAGGTTTGAAGGAATCTGTATTTCACAACTGGAAAAAAAAAAAAAAAAGAAAAAAAAAACTGTGAAACCACATATGGACTCTTTAAATCATACATTTGCAGTTCTATTCCATTCCATTATGCTTCCATACACATCTCTTCACTCATAACATCATCTATCATGCATGTGCACATGATGGCATTGTTGACAACATTTCACATCTTGTCCTGCAGGATGCCATCATGGGTAAGAGAAAAAAATGCACCATCATTACCATGTTTCAAATGCTAAGAAAATGTGGTATTTAAAGAATTCTGGGCAGCCTGAAAACCTCTGCAGTAGAGATCTAGAGGCACTACAGACAGTGAGCCTAATTTTGTCACTGAGATTCTGTCTTTAAAATTGTGGGCCAGATACTCCTTACGCTCTGAGTGGTACTGCATAATCACAGAAAATGTAATGATTCCATCCTGCCATCAAGATGAGAGGCAGGACCAATAGGCAAAAGGAAGAAAATGTAAAATTGACAGATAGGATAACTTGTGAACATTTGCTTCAGCCCTTCATGTACTGTTAAGTACCTGCGTTTCAGCACTCCTCTCAAGAGGCTGTGTGTGTCTGTGCATGTAATTATGGTATAAAACCGATAATACGAAGACCAGATAGAATTAATAATGTTTACTAATTTTACAGTACAAATAACAATGTAAATATAATTCAGCTTCAAAATTTATGTTCGATGGTGTCCTGCAAGCCCATCCATTAATTCAAGGAGTGAGTTTATTAATTTTTCTAATAGCTTGGAAAGCACAGGCGTGTGACTGCTAAGGCTGGCAGATGATTCCAATTCACTTTGCATCACTTTCCCTTCAACATGGCACAATACTGTTGCATCTTTGAAACATATAAAACTATATTTGATATAATGCACTGAACTTAAATGCTTCAGAATGCAAGCCCTGTAATTAAAACTCTTGCAGTGAAACTGAGACTCAAAAAAGTTTTGCAATGTCTACTGAAGCATCACTGGAGATCAAACTCCACAATATTCTGCTCAGGGCACTCCCACTGGATGTCCAGGGACTGCAGACATGAGCCATCTACTAAATCACACACACTTTGGGACAGACTAATTCAATCTGGAATTTACCAGGCGATCACTAATACAATACCACGACCCACCATTTAAATATTCTCATGAACTTCATAGATAGTCCTTCAATTAATCTGACAGGAAGTTAGAGACTCCTAATTTACACTGTGGCAGTTAGGTGGAAGTATTGAAGAAAATCCAATGATAGCCAACAGAAATACACATATAATCCCAAAAGATGAGTTGAAAAGGGATTGCAGAACTTCTGCACTAATTTTCCCAATTACTTCTACATCACGTATAGTAAGATGTGCGTGTGCCACCCATAATAACCAGGTCCATTCACCAAGTTTAAAGGCATGTCCCTCCCATTTAACCCAGCACACTAGCATTAAATAAATTTTGCTGATACTCAGTGATTCTGCTCCAATCAGACAGTATTTAACAATTTTCCAGTAGAGCCAATTATTGAGTTTACTTCTACTGACAAAGCTATTGCCTTTTTCCAAACAGTTGCTTCTCCAAGACTTAATTAAGTAAAAAAGAGTAAACAAAAAGTTCACCATTGAAACTGGATGTGACAGAGTAGGTAACAACCCAGTACCTCCTGAATAAGGTACAGCACAAAAGGCAATATGCCATGAAATAAAAATACTCTACCAACTTGAAATTGTACCATGTTGCAACGAAATTCCTGATGTGATGATTCAACAAATGGGAGTTAGATAAAATATTCCTTCTGATTTTACATTGTAAAACTAAAGAATGATTTGATCCGCTATCCCAACCACCTGCTTTAAAATTTCATTTAGTTAACAATGTACTGAGACCAATAATTTGTTCTTGGCAAGAGTCAAATAATTTCCTGAGAGTTATTTAGTTCTAATTTGACAACCTCATGTGATGGAAAAATCACTCATTTCTCTTGGCAATTTTTCCCAGTGGTTAATCACCTCCCTATTGAAAGTATTTGCCACGTATTTAATCTGAATTTTTGGCTTCAGCTTCTACTAACTTGCTTTGCTAAATTAAAAAGCCTTTTATTACTAAGTGTTTTAGACACAGTTAGCAAACCACCTCTCAATCACATCTGTGATAAGCTAAACAGATTCTGATGCATATGAAACTGTATGCCTCCCACCAAAAGCTCAGTTTTAGTATTCTTCTCTTCACCCTTTTTATGCCCAATATTAAAAAGAACAACCACAATTCAGTATTAGTTCTGCCAGTATTCTATACTGACACAAAATAAACCCACAATCATTATTTCTGTGGTGGGTTAGCCCTTGGCTCGG
>NW_010117517.1:0-24247 GCF_000699245.1 Pterocles gutturalis
TTAACTCTGTCTCAGCTTAACCCACGACAACACTGTAACAGCAATGCTACCTTAAAGCACACACATGACATTTCTGGGAGAGTGCTTGAAAGAATCATCAGCGTATGCAACAGTGGGTCACTTTTATCTCAGCCTAAAGCCTGCCTTGTCTCAATAAAATTTCCACTACAGAGAGATGAGGTCCTGCTATTCACACTAGCTCACCTGCTGCTGTCTTGCTCCTCAAGCACTGAACAAAAGCAACTGGAATTCATATTATGAAGGAGAAGGAGCAAGTATGGGATGATACCAGTTTGTTTACATTTGCTGGCCTTGAATAAGACTGAAAACAGGTTGAAGAACTTGCACTCAACCCAAATACAGCTTCAGATGGAGCAGGAAATGTCCAGGTTAGGTGGCAAGAGGACCCTTCTGAGGAGAAGGAAGGAGAATTGGAGGAATAGATTGCTTGAGAAAGGTGCCAAGTCCTTACCTCTGTGTTTTTGAGGAGGTAAACTTCTGTCAGGAATAATTTAAATGTAGTTTATCTGGCTTCAAGAATGGATACAGAGAATGTGCCTTCTGGAGATATCTTCCAGACCAGGTTGCCCATTATGCTACTTACTGTTCAATCCAGGCTGAAAGATGAAGCTCTCCCAGGCTGAAGATGCGTATGGAGGGTTGGAGTTCAGGTCAGATATTCAGTGTCTGGCTCAGCCTATTTTACGGGATTCATGCTTTAATGGGTGCGCCAGCAGGCATTTCATCAATACTGCCCGGGTCCGCAGACAGGACAGGGGTCATGGGATGCAAAAGACCAGATTTTCTGACAGAACAGTCTGGTTAAGAACAAAAGCAATTAAAAATATTTATAAAACAAAAACCTGTGGAAAAAAGTACAAAAATTAAAGAATTTAAAGCTTTAAACATTCAAAATACAATTAAAAAAATTTGAAAAGTCATTTCAGATATTAATAAGAATGAAATGTTAAATGCTGAACAACACATATTGGATCATCATGACCACTAGTTAATTATCAAAGCCTTACAGTAATGCAGAACAGCTCATTTTCCACTTTGGAGTGCATCCTACAAATTCTCAGTCTTACATATTTATCTCGCTTAAATTTGATGTGTCTCTCCACAGAAAGATAAGTAACCAGCTTACACACAAGGACTCTACACACAAGATCCTTCAAAAACCAAGAGAGATGTATAGAGAGGTTGTTAAAGCAACAAGAAGCAGATGATAATGCCATTTAATTAAGTAGCTAGGTTACAGTAACGATGCTGATTTCATCCTTTATCTTCCATCCTTAAGTGGATGCTTGGATGCTCCATACTATTAGGTTATAGCTACTGTCCCTTCACACAACTTCTCTTGTAATACAACTTCAAACACCTTTTCTTTTTTTAAACTTGTAATGGAAAGTGATCAGAAACTTTTGTTCTAGTACCAATTTTACAAAAAATATTTAGTTCAGAACTTGAGTAAATGTACATTAAGTTATTTTGTATCATGGTTCTTAGATATTTGTGCCTCTTTTCAATTGCTGCATCATCTTTGTAGTAGCACAAAATTAAGCTTAAGGGGGACACAGAGTCAATTTCCCTCAAATAATCCCTCAAAGTAATGGTTATGCTGATTCAGACACATTGTATCAGCACATTTGTATATTAAGCAAAGGTCTTTATTTCCCCAGGATGTTAACACAGCCTTTTAAATGAATTTCCAATTAATTTTATCAAAAATATTTGAATAAATAAAAGACGAATTGAGAGATGAGGTAGAACTCTGCCCTCTAATGTAGAAAGCAAGCAGAAATGAAGGTTTTCTTTTCTTCATTTTTGGTTAATTAACTTTGTCTTTCGGGAATAAGGATACGAGTCTTAAATTGAAAATATGCAGGAAAGAACAAAAATGCATATAAAACAAGACTCTCAAAGGAATAAATGGGAAAAGAAAAACATCATTTAAAAAAACCTATTATACTTCATTACAGTAAATTTATAATTAAGGCTGACATCAGTTTTTGAAGGGCTACAAACTTTCACACTTAAAGGACAAGTACAAAGGTTAAGGCAAAATATTTTCATAGAACAACCATCCCATGTCAGCTTACTGTGACATTCATCTGCTTTTGAAGAGTTGATTACTGATCATTCTCTTCATACTGAGCTATGGATCTGAGCCAGCAGAGACATTCCTGACTTCCTATTTGGTAGATGCATTATCCAAAGGAAAAAGGGAGAAATATACTCTTGACTGATGAAGAATGTTCTAGTGATTTATTCAGGTTAACGTGAAGTAGAAAAAGGCAATTGTTCTACTCCTTCAATAAACTTGAAAATCTTTAGCTTGTTTTGATGTAGAATGTTAACATAGAGATGACACAGGTATGAAGTCTGTGAAGAATGCATTTGGGCAAATGTTCTTTCAAACTTGGTTTGATTTTCTCAACTGTATTCCATTAAAAAAATAAATGTGCAGAGTGAGGTCATAAAAAGTTCATCTGATACTCTTAGTTCAGGCTTATTACAAATATGGTTTGTTGCACACAGAAACCACCACTTTTGGGTGATTTCTGGTCAGCTCAGAGCATGGATAAAGCAACACATCTCCCCAGAACTCTGCTTAGCTATTCCCTCCAGGACAGACCAGTGTTCAGTTACTCCCACTTATGAAACAAGAGAAGATCGTCAAATGGTAATATCTCTGAAAGGTTAGAAGTTATCTCTTTGTAAAATAATAGAATGGAAGAGAAATAATACCAGTATCTTCAAAGTGGTGTACTAGGATAAACCAAGGTTGGCTGGACAAGGATACGTACAAAAATGTCCTTAAATCTAGCTTATACAATCAGTGCTGATCTAACACTCCTCTACTGCATTCCCAGAGCTCCTCCTCTTTTATATAATTTCCCGACCAGCTATGCTCTGAGCCTCTGAGAATTGAGGCTTCCAGCCAAGGTGGGTCATCATGTTACTTTCACAAAACACCTCTATAACTCTCTCACTTCACCACTCCATCTGGAGCCTTCTCACACCTAGCAAATCCTCTCACATTTTTATTGCATAGTACATTATCATTCCTTGGTTCTGCAGGCTTGCAGAGATGATAAAAGGTGACAATAGCAGGACACTAAAATAGAATCTATTGCAAACATATCTATGGATCTCATAGACAGCTGGATTTTTTTCAACCCTCCATTCAGAAGTTCAAAATTAAATTTATATTTCAATTTTTATAGAAGATAGGAATGGTGAGGTGCTGCAGAGAGCACCTTAATAAAGTTGCATGGTAGTGTTAATTGTCATTCTATACCAGCTAAACGTTCATTAATGATAATTACTCATTTTGCCTCATTATTTTTCTAGTATGCTGCATTAAGGGCTTTATATTGTCAAGGGTTTTATCTTCCTTCTTTGCCTATTCTTCTAATCCACTAAGGTCTTTTTTTATGTCCCCCCTTCTCCCTTATTCAAAACTAGGAAAGTTTTCATTATCTTTGCTCTCCTAGGAACAAGCTATTTGTGTTTTGGCTCAGCATTTTTGTGTTCAATCATCTTTCTTTGTTGTCAACCCTTTAAAGATGCTCCTCTTGCTTTCCTGTAATTTATAGCTTCTCAAAAAGTCTAATCAATTTATACTTTCCCCACAGGTTCAGATCTGCCTTTCAGTGTCAGCTGGTTGGAATTCACAATAATAGGTGTTGCATTTTTGATAACAAATTTACTAGTGTGTTCGCCAGGATGATTTATAAAGGGTGTGTGGGAGGGTTTGATATTTTGCCATCCTTAACGCAGATGAATTAGGTGAAATGTTTCTCAATCAAAAACTGCCACACAAAACTTAACTCTGAATCACAGTGTAAGCTCACTCAGATGGGATCTCCAAGCTTGAGGCATGCCACAAAATACATGTACTACAGTGGACAGTTCCTTCAAAGGTAGCTTGTGGCCATGCAGCATGAGAAGACTTTTCAAAGTACTGGGAAGGGTTAAACTATTAACCTCTCTGCAATGAGAACAACAAATCTAGCTACTCTCAGTAGACTTCCATTTGCTTAGGTTAGTTCTACATGGAGCATTGTGTGCAAAATGTTTTCTCATTTAGTTCTGGGGGGAGTAAAATCTTCTTCAAGAAATATCAATTAGTTATCACTTGATTTTTCTGCATGAAGGCGCAGTTTGTGCCTCAAACCCAATGCCTCCTTTAAGATACAAAACAGAGAGGGTTATTCATGTAGAAACAGTTTGATAGGCACGTTCAATCTCCTCTTACAAGGAATGATTCCCCCAATGCAAGATGTTAAGGTCAGTGTTTCAGAACCCACAGAACTTACTGATGCTTTAGGTTGTCCCAGAGCTGCTGCTCCACTGCTCCTGAATTTCCACCTCCGCTCCCACCTTGAGCTCCAACATTTAAATTCCCTGTGTTTTTAAGAGCATTTGCCCTTTGAGCTTCTGCTAATTAACAACATTCTTTAAGGTAACAGCAAGAGAGCACTGCCTTTTTTTCCTTCATATCTAGTATCTGTTCAAGGACCATAGGAGATGAAGACAGGGAGAAGACAAAAAAAGAGTAGTGAGGATGAATTTCCAGCAGAGGTCATGAGAACTCCCATATCTTCTGTGATCTTTCATTACAGAGGAAGTATCTCTATAAAGTCTTTTCCTTCTTCAGAATCAACTCTAGCTAATACTGCTCCTGAAATAAGAAGGCAGAGAGGACTGAAATAAAAATCCTTATCCCTACCAATAAGCGCTTATACAGAAGCTCTAGTGACTTCCCAGCCTGCATACTCTCATAGTCAGAGCTATACCAGATTGACAAGACTCTGTCTCCAGAAAAATCCCCTCACATAGGCTACAGAATTGTGGGAAGGGGAAGATCTTCCCTACCATGCAAACAGCAATATATGCTCATGCCACAAGCTCCACTATCCGATGACCTTTGCTAAATTTGGCCAGCCTGTTTGTAAGTGACTGTTGCTGAATTGGTTCCTTCTGCTCCTGCCCTGAGGCAGAAAAAACACAGGTGTTTCTATTTCGACTAATGTCTGAACCAGAGAGTGTTTAGGTATCTTAGAGCTTCTACAACTGGAAACTCTGATACCCTATTCCAGGCAACAGTCTGTCCATAGTCAACTCACATAAGACATCTGATTGCTTTTACATCTCAATATTTGAATATGGAAAACTATCCACGGGGGTGTCTTTCAGCAACATTGCTAAGACTAACTTACATTTACTGGATAGAAATAATAACTTTATTTTTATTGTCTGACACTAATGATTGATGAGTTTTTAATGTGAAGCTGCATCACACCATTGATTTTATTTTGTAAAAAATTATGCCATTTTCTCTTAGACAAGAATGTTTTCATTTCTTCAATTCACCCCATCTCACAGTGCAACTTCAATGAAATGATTGTAATAGTCCATTTTTAACAAGGTTGAAGTTATCCATCCTTGAATGTGGGGAACTGGCTAGCATCTGAAATTGCTTGTCCTTCAGGATCTATTTTCTGTTACCATTTATTAGAATGAGCATAACCAGTTTTACTGTAGCACCTGGAGCTATTCAAGCACAGGAAGTCCAATGTAACCCCAAAGGAAAAGACTTATTGCATATGCACTGAATAATTATATAACAGAAAGTATTTAGACCTGTCTGGGATTCTTGGATAGAAATATAAGAATCCTAATTAGATCCCTAAGAGAGATTAAGGCAGTCCAGTCTCACACAGAAAAGACACTTCTGCTTTTTGGAAGTAATTGATATTTCAAAATCTTATTTAGTTTTGTTAAGAGAAAAAGCCCTCATAATTGTCAGTTATCTGTGAAAGATAACAGATTTTTGGCCATAAACAGGGTTCTCCCTGTAGTCATCTGTTGAGGGGACTCCCCTAAACTCCCTCTTGGAGCAGGACTCTGAGACAATATATCTGGAAGCTTATTTTAGAATTAAAAATTATTAAAGCCCTAGGATTCTCAGGCTTACAAAGCAAATTGTTCCACAATTTTGGAACCTGGAGTTCTGAGGTTACTTACACAATGTGTTGCCCAGAAATCAAGACATGGGAAATTTTACATTTACTGCCTCCATACTGTTTACATGATGGAGCGCTCTTCATCACTGAGACCAGGTTCCCCAGCAGGCTAAGCAAATGAGGTGGCAAGAAAGTACCTATGTGTAGGAACCAGGCTCAAGTTTTATGTCAGTTTTGAGAAAACTCATCATTCTTTGTCACATATGCTTGCAAATCAGCTTGTATGGTACTGAGATGTAAAAATTCCTTAGTAAGCCCAGCATTCCTAATTGCCTTGCTGCAAAAGCCCCTAACAAATAGCTTTCCAAAGGCCTGATAACATGCTTTTAAAGAATTCCACCATACATCTAAGACCCTTTCTCAAAAAATCACCTTTCCTTTCAGCTGGACTTTCCTAAAGCGTAAGAGGAGAAGAAGGACGCATCCAGGAGGGAAGCGAAAATACCTGCTAATACAAGACTCAGGCAGGAACTCAGGAAAGTTCCATAGTTATTCCTCAACAACTTTGAGAGTTTTCTTCAGCTTTCATGAAGTTTCCCACCTGGCTGGTTACATTTATTGCCACTTGACTCCCAAATAAAAACATAACTCAGTTTTGGGTAGTAGTACAGGTAACAAGCAATCACTGGTTTCTGTTCCTACCAGGGTTTACATAGGTATATTAGAATTAATGTATCTCTGGTAATTATTATTAAATCATATTAATTCATGTTCATATAAAATTAATTTAATATCATCTACATAAAGTGAATAATTCTTCTCCCTCTTTTCCCCCCAGAGTTCTTAATTATGTGTCATATTTTCTGGTGAATGGTCACTGGAGAGGCGATAAAACATCCACTACAGCTTTTGGAACCAAGAATAATTATTCAATGAAACCAAATGCATAAGAGAAAGGGAAATGGTTTAATGGTCTGCTTGTTAAGGAATGCAAAAAGTTGGCAGCCTGGGAGAAATTGCTCAAATTTGATCCTCAGAATTATGGGAAAACACTGTTGCAGGTGAAATCTTTGATAAGTTATGGAGGTGAGCGGGTCTCAGTCTCACTAGTCATGTGTGCATGTGTAAATACATTGTGAATATTTCATATATACATTTTAAAATTGGTGCAGAAAGCTGTTTTTCAATATGTGTATATATTTCTTGATACATACTGGCCCAAGACCAAGAGCACTACCCTTAATTTGTTCTCCTCTCTCCTTATGGTGTATTGTCGGGGAGGATTTTGAGTTTTCTGCTTTAAGCTTCAAGTTAGCTAGAGAGTGTTGAGAAAAGTTTTGTGGAATAGATGTCCTCTAGGCAAATCTTAGCTAGGCAACTCTTACATAGTGTCATAGTTTCATAATCCAGATCTAGAAACAAAAGCTACCCTCAATGCCTGGAAAGCTCCTCGTGAGTTACAGGTGCTCTCCTGAAGAAACAAGAGGGCACTGAAAACAGTGAAGACATAAACTAGCCTTTTTTTTTTTTTTTCCTGATTCAGTATTTTTCTGTGTTAAGAAATGGTAGAGAATGGAGAAATCAGAATTTTCTGTAAACCAAAAAGAGTCAAATAGTTAAATGTCTCATAACACTACCCTATGTAACTTCTCAGCAACTTCACTTTAAATGATAGCTAAAATACATTGTTTGCCGTGCCCCTTGATTTGTTAAACCATAATAATGAAATTGAATTACAGGACAGGAACGATAATAATAGATGAAACTATTATGTGTCATAGAGAGGCAATTATGTTGTAGCTAACGATCTTTACTAATAGGATAAGATATACTGCCACATGTGCCTTGAAGACCATCATCAGATAAAACAGAGTCATCCATCAACTAAACCTTTAAGGTAGTGTTCAATTTGAGAGGTGAAAGAAATTAAATTGGGCTTTGGAGGACACTGTAAATTCCATCCATGTAATGAGATAGAATATCGATCTAATGAACTACCTGAAGTCTAGACTGTATCATTTACCTGGAGCCTGGAGCAACTGGATGCACAGACACATAACCAAAAGGTTGGTGGAGTATAAATTAACTTTTCTTACTCAAAGGCAACATGGTGTTCTGTATAAATTTAAATATGATTATGTCCTGTCCCACATATTATAGTATCATGCATTAATAGCAGGATTTCTACTGAATGCTGTATGGCTTAATCAAAGAACCTAGGTAATGGGATTCTTGGGCTCATCTTTGCCAGTAACTTAACAATACGGCATTGGTTTAGTCACCAAGGTCTATATTAGTAAGCTGAGCATTGCAATTGAAGAGAACGTGGAGAAAAACAGTGTTAAAAGTCCGTTGTCCATGGTACGTATTTTGGAAGTTTTACTTCCCAGTAGATCTCTGCCCTTCGGTTACACAGTGAATTGCTTTGAGCCAGGCAAATGGGCTACTGGTTGTACAATCATCCCAGGCAGTGGTTTCCAGGCTTCCTGGATACACAAGACTGCCATCACCTCTGTGGATGAGACATGGGTTGGACAAATGGAGTCGTATGTGTACGTAGAGGCACAAGGACTGAAGGATAGCAGCAGAAAGCCCTGATGTGCTTGGTACATGGTGAATTTAGGGATATCTGGCCAGAAGTTTAGGGAAATTTTGAGACAATGACCAGGTGTAGCTCCAGCCCTGGCTAAAAACTATAAGATTTGGGAAAGCTTTGCTAGTCGGGTGGAGGAAAAAAACTGGGCTGGTTTTGCTGGTGCTTGCTGGTGCTTGTTTAGGAGAGAATTTGGACGGGGCAGCTTGTTACATTGATAGGATGCTGAAGGAGGACAGATTGTGCATACGGCTGGCCTTGTCTTACAGTCTTCAGAAATCGGGGCTGGAATCTTTTACAGGAGGCAAAAGGAAAAAGGAGTTTAGAAAACAGTCAGGGCTTCTTGTGTTTTTCTTCACTAGGTAATTTCACTTAGCTGGATCCATCCTTCATTCTCCACCATGCTCAGTTGAGAAAGTAATTCTTTGGGCAGCTCTGTCCAATGGCAGCAGATGTTACTCCTGGGCCACTCACACCAATGGAGCCATCTGGTTATAGCTGATAGCAAACGGTCGGCTGGATTATTTTCATTATGAATATCCCTGTGTATCAAGAGGAGGTATTTAATTTTGTATCCAAAAGAGAAATGCCTATATGTAATTGTGTGTAGGATATTTTTTTTTCCTAAAGTCTCTCATTAAACTGAATGACATCTAAAACAATTGCAATTCATTTGCAACTGCCTGAGGGAAGAAAATGCCAATAGACAGAAATGACATTTATAAATACTGACTAAACGAACAATGAAAAACCAAATAAATCCCAAATCCCTATACCTTCTCCTTCTCAAAAGAACTCCTTCACCCCCTTCAACCTTTAAAAGAAAGGCAACAAAAACAAGTGGGAATGACCTACTCTTGAAATTTTATCTGTGTTCTTGAGTTTTCTGCATGACAGGTGTTGACCTATACTTAGGACCTATGTATAAATCTGAGTAAAAAGGACTAATAATGAACATGTGTTGTGTGTGTCCCATCCCTGCTCCACCCCCCCCCCCCCCCCATTATTACATGTGTTCCCTATATTTTGAGTATTGATGAAAATGGTATTGAAAGAGGAGGTTGCAAAAAGCATGCCTTCATTCTTAGAATAATGTTAAGTCTCATATAGGCTCTCTGCAAATTTCAGAGGATTTGCATGAGACTGAGCCAATTATCTAAGATTCAGCTAGCAGAATGTCAGGAAAAAATCTGAGTTAATACAGACAAGTTCAGTTTGAGTCAGAGGCTGCAGAGTCTCAGAGACGTATGAACATAATTCTGTCTCTGATAAAACACAATGCAAAGTGCAAAGAGATTCAAGACAAATTACTGAATCAGTCAAGAAGCTGCAGGTGTTCTAGCATTCCTATTTTCTTTGTGGCCATGTTTTCTGTATATTGCAACAAACATGGTATTAATCTAAAGAAAATCCTTAACTTGTTATGGATTTCCTCTTTAACTATGCTACCTAGCATAAACATTATCTTAAACCAATTGTCTTACACTTGGATTTAAGGTAGTAAAAACCACATGAGATAATTCTACCAATTACTTCTTATAACTTTTTTTTTGTTGTATATGTGTGAGAGAAGGAGCAACATGGGCAGGTAGCTATTTTAAGTTTTTGTAAAATTCAGTCCATCTTGGTAGGGCAATCTATGAAATTTCACTTTAAGCAGACTTTAAATCCTCTTGTCTTCTCTGTCAATCAGATGACATAATGTGCATAAATGTTTAACCATACTAAACACAAATAGAAAACTCTTGACTGGAAAGCTGTGCATAGTTGGCAGCATGGAAAAATATACAAGGACGAAACCAAAGGCAGGTGCTTTAGAAAGTAAGCAGACTGG
Source organism: Pterocles gutturalis (assembly GCF_000699245.1). Classification (NCBI taxonomy): domain Eukaryota; kingdom Metazoa; phylum Chordata; class Aves; order Pterocliformes; family Pteroclidae; genus Pterocles; species Pterocles gutturalis. The sequence continues at coordinate 10,403 of NW_010117517.1, forward strand.
ATATAAAATCAGCACTGCTGGAGACAATATTCATAGATACTTTACAGAAGCTGAGCCTTCTACATAAAATAGAAAAAAAAATGCAGCAGGGAATCTGCCTTATAGAGGAATTTAGATGCATGAAGTGTCAGATCTGCAATTCCGTGAGGCACCTTGGCAGCATATCTAAATCTCACTTCTCATAATAATAATAAAAAAACCTCAAGAAAATCTAGAGGAAACACTTTTTGTTTAAAAAAAAAAGGCAAAAAGATACAATAAAAAGTTTTCAACCAGCTTGATTTTCACTGCAAACTGTATAAGCACCACTCAGCTGCTTTAGTTTAGGATACAAATAACATTAATTAACCCATTGGGAAACACCTGCAACAGACATACTGGTAGCAAATGCATGTTTTAACAGAAAACAATGAGGGAACTCTGATGCCTTGCTTCATCTGTGTCCAACCAATAGAGACAGCACACACAATTTAAGGTTTCATTTAAGCTATTAAACACTGTCCTATATATTTATCTTCCATGTAGAAGCAGCACCAACAACAATGTCCTGACTCAGTTTAATGAAATTACTATTACTTCCTAATTTTTTTTGAATACTGAAAGAACCATTTGCTTTGTAAAGACTGTCTCAAAGAGGATAGCTTGATACCAGACTTTAGACTCAGCTGGTCAGCTCTGAGTCATTGTCAGATCCCCTGGCAAGTGAATATTTCATCTTACTGGCTTTTCTAGGCTTTGAAGCCTCCATCAGGAGCACATTTTTCACTGTTTACCATGGATCAAAATTCTACAGTTCATAGAGCTGATGTGTGATGTGTGCATTTTGGGACAATCTGGAATCACTTTTCTCCAAGCTATTATTCAATAGGATATTGCACTGCTTTGGGGCACCCAACACTTTTAGCCTTACCCTAAGGAATTTCTTTTTCTAGTCACATGATTTTAAAATTAAATTTGGCAGAGTTTTCATATGTTTCATCATTAAAAATTGTTTTAAATCACAAAAGACTTTTTACATCTTTGTGCCATCTTCCTGCACTTTTCCATCCAAACTTATTGAAAGCATAACCTCAGGAGTCTCATAAAAATTGTGAAATGATCCTATTTATTGCCTTTTTTTTTTTCTTTTACCTTTCCGCTTATGTCAGGATTGTTATGCTAAGATTTTTTGTGCAGCCTGATGTGCTGTTTTGAAATCTTGTGAGAGGCCCTGCCACAGCAGGTTGGATAATACATGACAAGATCAATCCATGTAAAACAACTTTGTAAGTTGTTAGGCTGCACTTTGACGCATGAAGGACAGGAGTTCTTCTAAAGAATCTTTGCCCCGTGGGGAAGATCTGTGAAAGCCTAACAATATGAATGAAGCATTGTGTTTGTTCCTCTGTGAAGGGTACATCTAATTAGTGTGCTGGCATGAAGAGTATCAGAGGTTACACTATCTCCTCAGGGAGCTCTTATATGATTAAATACAAGCTCTCATTTAGGTTGCTTCAGTCAAGAGGTCAAGAAGGCAAAAGACACAAATTCATTCACCCACAGTGTTTGCATGTTAATTGTCAAGCCTCCTAGCTGTTTTAACTTGAGCTAAGAGTGCACCCAACATACAGATGTGGGGACGATAAACATTAAGTCTTTGAGCTGGATTCTTCCTTTTTTACACTTGTATAAAACCATTGTGGTATTGTTGACCATGGAGGAGTTGCTGCAGAATTGTCCTGAAGTCCACGGAAGAGGAATATGGTCTCTCACTGTGGCTAGCCATGAGTGAACAAGAAATCAAAAGAGCACAATTAACTTTCACTTATTTTTCCACTTGCTGAGAATGTGTTTGGGCATACAGCAGATAAAATATCATTAAAAGACACACAGAATAAATTTCCTCAACATGTAATCAAATCCTCACTGTACTGCAAATATTTCTCAAGCTTGATTTGGAGCTTTACAGCTCTATAGCTGACTTACAGAGTACGAACACCTACACTAAGTTTAGTCACTGGGCTCTATATGAGAACCTGAAACTCATTCACTGATTCACAAATTGCTTAAAGGTGACTTTCTGGTGATTTTTGAAACACTAAGAATGTTGCTCTTTCTTTTCATTGAGTAAAGTACTTAAATATGTTGATCCAAGTGAAAAAGGCAAAAACATTTCTCTTCCCACTTGTTTTTGCTTTAAAATATTAGGCATGTGAAAAATTATCCTCTTTCAGGCACTTGGAATCTTATTTGCCCTGTGACACTTCAACCACATATCTGATAGAATTAAATCTTTTAACGTAACCCTGCTCTGGAGTTGTTGCATAATCATCAGGGATACAGTCAAAAACCAGTTCAAACAAAACAACTGAAAAATCAAGCTTCTAGCTGAGTGCCTTGTGACGTTTGGACAAGTTTACAATAGCTGCAGAGTCTTCCAGAGTAAGGCATGAATATTATGCCTCTTCAGCCTGCTGCAGTGTCAGTTGGTTTTCCCATGTGCTCTTCTCCACAGTATAGTATGATGACTGCCAAATTCGATAGATTAGGATGGGTTTGTCGATGGTTTTCTGACAGCAGCTGTTTTGTGATCATGGGTAGTTTTTAATGGGCTTTCTGAACAAAAGGATCAGGGGAAAGGAAGGGGTAAACTGGGATACATTGTCCTCTGTGCCAGAACTGAAAGCATCAATTCAGCAGAAATCTGAGTTCAGAAGGCCCACAGAAGATATGTAGCACACAGCCCACACATGCCAGGCTGCAAAACATTTCCAAGTGTTTGACTTTGAGACTGAAAGAAAAGCATTGCAAGAATTCTGAGTAAACAGTGGTGAAGTACAGGAGATATCACAAGTTTTGCTAGTTTCTACAGTGTCTTGTGCAGTAATGGATTAGCTGAATGAAACTCCTAGAGATCCAACAAAACAAGTGAAATTTCACACTGCAGAAGAAAGGACAGAAAAAGCCTATGGGATTTCTTACTGTTATTAGTAAATTCACCCTTTAGAGTATTGAAGGAGTGTGAATATCAAGAACTCATGACTCTGGATCAACTTCACCATGAAGAAAAATTCTAAGGCTTTCACCTCTTGGTGGTATAGTTTGGTTTCTCCTTTTCCAGATTTTCACCTTTTTTTAAAGAAAAAAACTGTCAGCATTTGGCTGGTTATTTAATTTTACGAGAATAAACAAAAGGATATAAAGATAAAAGGACAGAATAAGAGCATCTGCATTTTTTTTTTTTTTGTAACACTAAAGTTTTGATTAAGATACTTCTCTAAGAGAAAAGGTAGGATTGTTTCTTGATTCTTCTCTTCTTTAGAACATCAACTGTGTCTCTCTGGGATGTTTATTTTACAGAGACTTCAAGAAACCCCAGCATATAGCAAGTAATTAAAGTGTAAAGAGTTAATATTAAATGGGGAATGGGAACTTTGCATTCACATAGCTTGACAGGAGATTCTGTCCATGCAGAAACCTCATATAAACAAATACAATGAAATAAATACCAGTTTATAGCCAAGGGAAAGTTGCAAGCTGCATATTTCAAATGAACTAGTGACGGAAGGAAAATAACCCCACTGGGAAAACAACATCTTTCATACTCTGAGGGTGGAGTCAAATTTTCCCTGAACATACCAATTATATGTTGTTTTGGCATTTTATTTTATATAGCAGATCATTGCTATTAGAGAAGCACATTGAATAATAACAGAAAAGCCCAATACTGGTTTTCTGTATTTCTCTTTTCCTGTGATTTGTCTCAGTTGGGTTATTATTCCAAGATATTTTTTAGCTTTTATGGTAACAGCAATGTCCAACACAGGTCATGGGAATATATTTCTACAGTTTCCCACTGCAAAGAAGAGCCTGCTATGGTGAAGGCTCAATTTGGCCACACTCCACTTGATCAATCTCAGTGTGGGACCATCAGTGTTACTAAAATGTTAAGTGTTAAAGTGAAGTGAATTTTAAGACAAAAAATAAACAAATACAAGAAAATCCAAAGCAAAACTGAGCACCTGAAGGTCTACTAGAAAAATTCAACAACTTTTTAAACATGCACAGATGTGTGAAAGGAAAATTAAATTAGACAGCCAAGTGCAAAGCTTATGGTGAAAAAAAAGAGAGCTTAAGACTTAAAGAGCATATATATATATATATAGACACAGTTGAAACTGAGTCGTGTGTCCCTCTAGGCTTTAGTGCAAATTGAATAGACATTGATGGATTTGTTTTCCTTTCAGATTAAATTGAACTTTTGATTTGAAAGTAGTTTACCTACTCCTGCTCTTGAAAGCTACATTTTTCCTTAAATAATTTTCTCTTGTTAACTCAGTTTAGTTTCATAGCGGTTTACAGTGGTTTACAAATTGGCACTGTAAACCTCTGGAAGGAAAAAAAAAATAATACTGAGCAGTACTTTCCCGGGTTGCTTTTCCCAACACAGTGGCTTGTTCTTTTTTAAAAAACTCCATTTTGTGCCGTTATGCTTTTAAATACACTTGAACCGATTTCTAGAGTCGGATATTACAGCTTCCATGGAGTACAATCCTTTCTGACCATTTTTAAGCTGGTGCTGTAGTACAAGTGACAAATAATGGTACTAGTCTCCAAAGGGGTATGCATTCACTATCAGCTTAGACTCAATGGCTGTGCAGACTATAGAGTTTGGCGTTTGTGGTTTTGGCTCTTCCAGCCCCTGCAGAGGTCTCAGACCAGATCTTACACCAGCTCTGCCTGCACTGGTGCTCAGACACTTGTCCATACCAGCTCTGGAACAGACCACTCAGCGCTATCTGGGAAACCTTTTGCTCTGCCCTGAATCCTATGGAAGACTCAAGATCGTGTTACTCAATGTGGGAAGGGGCTCTCATGCCCCATGGTTGGGCTGAATGTCTAACGTTCCACCTGCTCGTGGCAGCATCACATGGTTAACACTGGGCAGAAGAGTGAATTCTTCCTGCAATGTCTTCGATGTTGCTTACTTAAAGGACAGAGAAGTTTCAAAAGCAGTGGGAGTTCAGGCTGGGTTGATGCTGCTTGCAGGGCAACATAGGTGTGCAGGCTGTCTCTGGAGATGGATGGTCTGTCTGGCCTGATACTGCCTAGCTTAGGCTAGACAGTAGATAACCCACTAGATAACCAACATAAAACTTTGATACATACTGCATCCCAGGGAACATCTGCTTTGAAAGAGAAATCTTTGTACTTGTTTTGTCATCATTATTTTGAGTAGAGTGACACCAAGGAATTCCAGCCAGGACTGAGATGCTGTTTAGGCACATAGTAAGCTATATTCTTTCACAGAAAACCAAACCAAACCAAACCAAAACAAACAAAAACCTCTCTTCTGATCTAAATATACAAGTAGAGAACGAATTATTATATCCTACTGGCATGCAGGGAAACTGAGGCACAGAGACCTTGCTTGGTTTGACTGGAATCATACAGTGAGGCTATGAGAATGCTAAAGACCAGATTTCTCAAGACAGTTTCACTGGTCAAACTACAGATACTGGGCATCAGAATTATCAAGCTAAATACAGTGACCCTACAGGCTCAGGCCATTGTGTCACTAAATTGTATGGCAATATTGACATATAGGAGACTGAGGTTTAAACTCCACTCCAACAAAATAACAACTAAAGCTCTACTGATCATTCTTTTGACTGACTACGTTGAGAATATGGTCCTAACATACAGGTGATTCATTATATGGGGACTAGTTGGACCAACCATTCAGGAACGCTATGAACTGGATCTTAATCCTTCAGGAAAGGCACCAGATTGCTTTTGTTTTGCACAGTGCTTCTCTTTGGTACTTTGCATTTAGAGCATCTGTTCCAGGGAAATATCAGTCAGTGGGTTTTCTGTTTCATGCCCAGATTAATCTCATAACATCAAAGATTAATGACATATGCTCAAGGAAAAGGGAAAAAAAAACTCTGTTTGCCTCAGCTTCCTGCCCCAATCCCTGCCATGTCTTTTTTTCCGGATCTTTTCATCATTGTGTAGAAAAATGAAGGCAGAGAGAGAAAGCTGAGATAACCCACTAATAAATTCTGAAGTATTAAAAATAAGCTTGGGAGGGATAGAGAGAGAGATGAGATGTGGGTGGGTGAGATGTGGGTGCTGGTTTGCATTTGCCTGCTAAGAAGTATCAAAAACAAACACAGGCAGAAGCTTTTCACTCCCTTGTCACGTTACTGGGTGCCTTAGCAGGTTACAGATTGAGGCTGTAAAATACTGGCTTCAGCTAGAAATCTCTCTCTGTTTATTTCACTTTCAGATAAAGAGAAACAATGAATACAGGAGCATAATCTGTTTTTTAAAATATGGTTTACAAAGGAAATTATTTCCTACAGCACCAGATGCCCAGGACCCAGATGTTCAGCCAACGTGAAGCATGTATCTGTCCTGGCTACACTTGAGTTTTGATGGTTAATACAAACCAAGCAACTTGCACTGTGCATTACATTCTTTCGCAGAAAAGATGTTTCTCCTATGGCTGTAGAGGCAACTAGTGCTCAAGAGATACATGAAACAGAGTCCTTAAGTATGGTTGGATTATCATGGTCCTTTTAGTCTGAGAGTTGCTGCAGAAGCTTCCATCTCTAGTGGCAGGGTTTAGGCAAATATTTGTCCTTAAATGCAGCCTTGCTACTCAACCCTGAAATCACTTTCAGCAGTAGCAACTTTTTGTTTCTAACTAAAGATCAGACAGTGGCCATGACACTCTAAGTTAGTCTTTACAAATAATCCAGCATCTTCACTGGAGTGTAGAAATTAGCATAGACGAAGCCCCATCATGCAGAGATGTGGAGCCTTACTGGTATTTTGCTGCATTTGCAGGACAAAGTTTGTAGCTGGGTTGGTATCCTTATTGTACCTTACAGTTTTTTAAAACCTTTAGTTTTACCTCTAAAGCGTTAGGCTGAAAGGTATGTCTCAATTCTTGGTTTTCAATGACATACCCAGAAAGTCTTGCTTTCCTCTGTTCAAAAGAAACACATGTGTGTGAGGTGCGGAACAGTGGAGGGTTTAAAGTCTCTTTCTGATGTCTTAACCTTAAATTATATCTTATCCCTTGAATAGTCCAGCTAAAGAAAAATATTCAAGGAAACACCGCTTGTAGAATACCAGCAGCATGTAGTTTATCCAATTCCCAGAACCATGGGACCCCACCCTGGGCTCCTCACTTTTGGGGTGCAAACAAATATTTAGAAAGACAGTTGTTCCTAGCCTAAAAAGAACAGGTGAGAAAAGTGAGATCAAAATTTTCTGGAAGAAAAACTCAGTACATCTTCTTCTGACCTGTATAGGAACTAAACGGTGGAGAATACAAACATTTACCTTCATTGTTCAGTATATGTTTTAGTTTGGTTTGAATTTTGTTTGAGACGTGATGTAAGGTTTCAGTAGCAGCAGAGTCTTTCTTCTTTCTTCCTAGTCATCTGCCTCACCCCTAGTTGTTTCCCTGTTCTAATATGAAGGAAATGCATCTAGTGGAAGAATCAGTGAGTGCCACGCTGTGCTTCCCATGACAACCTCCTGAGCTGTTTTTGCAGCACTGTTAAGTTCTGTTGTAAGTTTTTCACAGTGCCCCTTCCTCCTTCCTTGCAGCTTCTCCCTCCAACCGCTCTGGAGAAAGATGTACAACTAGTGAGGATAACAGCACCAACAGTAGCTCAGATTCACCCCTGATGGGACTGAAATGCCGTAGCAGTCATCAGGGTTGTATCAGGAACGAGTGTGGCCATTTATGAGAGCAAGGGAATTGGGAAGTGTTGACTGCACATGCACACACTTTAATGGGTCTGTGTGATCCAAATGCAGGAGGAATACGCTGACTGAAGTAAACTTTTTAAATTTCTGCTTGAGAGGCTGTCATCTAGGATCATGATGTTGTATAATATGATGCATCTTATCCCATAATATAAGAGAGGAAGATAAGCCTTTTTATTTAAAACCTGTGACAATGGCCAGTGTTGTTGTTGCCTGAATTCCAATTACCTGGGAAACAGTCAGCACTTCACATTTCAACATGTCATCTCTCCTGAGTGGAACCAATTGCATTAAAGCAGTCATGAAACTTCAGGCCCCCACACTTCAGTAAAAATGTAATCATAAAAATTTAAAATGCATATATTCATTTCCCCCCTCTTCAACAATGTCAGGCAAATACGCCTCATCGGGATTCACCACAGGCACAATTATCAATGCTCTGTCTGCAGAATTGTTAATGGAAAAATTACATACACAGGCTCTTGATAAACTCTGCATCTGATTTCACTGTTTGTGAAGCAGAGAGATATTAATTATTACTGCTGTCACTCTGCTGGTTACAGCAGAGGAATGGTGAAAGTTTTCCATTAAGTGAGTCTCAGTTTCTCTTAAGGACACTGTACCTTCCTCTAAAAGGAAGACACTAAAATAGCTGTGGCAGGGTTGCATCAAATCCTGATTAACTGGAGAACCCACAGCAAATTTCAGTGCTGCATTGTTTTCATTTAGGATTGAAAGTTCTCCAGAATGCCTCAGTTTACACCTCTCTGGACTGTATTGTTTTCTAACTTTTTGATAGTTTACCTTAGTTGTATATAAATAGAAACCTGAGATAGGCCAGCAAAAGTTAATGCCTTGATAAAAAAAAAAAAAATAATAATTGTCCTTAACATTTTGTTTTCCCTAAGCAAAGTAGCCTATACAAAGCACATATCCAACCTCAACTAAAGACAATTGGAGAACATTAGTTAGAGAGTGTTGTTTCACTAAAACATGTGAGGTCATGCTTCAGGTAATGAGGATGCGTTAAGCAATTAGCAGCAAACTCTAACCATGCCATTATTTGAACTGTTGCTTGTATATCGAGCTATACTCATCTCCAACTATTTCAGGCTCTGGAAGATTTGGATGAATCTTACTCTTGGAGTAAGGTTTATTTTATTTTATTTTATTTTTATTTTATTTTTTTTTTAAGATTCAGCAAGTCTTTGGCTGCATTTCTCCAGGTTTGCATGAATTAAAACGGTTAGGGGCAGATTGTGATCCTCCTCTCTTCTAGTTCAGCTGACCCCAATTTCAGGCTGGGAGAGATCCTCAGTATAGGAGGTCACCTGCTATTAAACAGCAGCAACTACTCCACTTCTCTAATTGGCTCTCCAGCTGCATACTGGTATACAAGGCCCCTCTAGTGAATATGCAGTTTCTGTTCTTCTTTGGACATGATGTTCAGGTAGAGTGGTCACAGATCAGGTGTTAGTCTAGGCTAGTGTACATAGAGCCATCACAGAAGCCTTCCCCTGCAAAACTGTTGGAAGTTTTGCTCATCATCCACCTTGTTGTATTTTTATCAGCAGAAGCAAACCCTGATGTATATGTAAGTTCTAAATAAATTTTTCTGTTAATTGCTCCCTTTTAATTTATTTCTTTAGCACTTGAACAGCCAACAATAAAGACATTATTACCCTGATATGCTTATAAATATGCTGTGTCACTGGGAAAAAGTTACAGAGTGGCTACCAAAATAGCTTGAGATAGAAACTGAAACGAGCACTAGAGATAAACAAAATAATGCAAAATTTCTTAACCACTTTGGCCAAGCTTGCAAGAAGAATGCTGAAAGTTGTTTGGAAAGGTGACTGCAATTTGTGAGAGTATTGGATTATGATTAGCCTCAGGTGATCATGGTAAGTGAAGTCTTAGTGAGAACTTTTAAGTGTGGTGCTTTAGGGGTAGGATAGTTGCGTTGCAAGTGTTAGAGGAGTTAAGAGATACCTGAAATTTAGTAGGTGGATTTCTCAAATATTTTTTCTTTTGTTTGGGGCTGTGTAAATTGCTCTTTTCTCTTCTAAGTCTTCCCGAAAGCTTTCTAAAAGGTGATGTAGAACAACCAATAATAAAAAACAAATTAAAAGGGTCTATTAATCTGAGATTTTTTTTCCTTTATCTTCCCCTTTTTTTCTGAGCAACAAAAAGAAAATATTTTCTTTCATCAAATGTTTTCTGTGATGGCAGTGGTTTGTAGCAAATGTGTGATAAGAATATCTGCAACGTAAAGATAGCTGGGAACTTCAAATCAGTCCCCTGGCTGACAGTGGGCAGCCCTGTGCATTACAAAGGAGCGCATGAGAAAGCTTATGCTTGGCAGATGTGCAGTAGTTTGCAGCCATCCTAATCGGTATTGCATTGGAATTGATTTAACCCTGAAAAATGAGGTGAGGGTTTTGTTTTTTTTTTAATTAGCTCAAGATATTTTTATTAGAAGAAATACTCATAGCTTCCTCAAACCAACCTATACTTGGAAACAGTGATAACCTGTCACGATCAGTTCTATTGTTTAACTACTCAGTGATGAGTAAGGGTGCAGAACTTTTCTTCTAACACAAATTGTCTTCCTTTAAGAAAATCTCTTTTCCAGTTAATCTCTTTGAATCTAAATGCCTGTCCCTTTTGTTTTATACTTAAGAACAGAAGAACCTGGTATTTAATTTATAAGTCCATATGCTTTTTTTTTTTTTTTTGGTAGCTTGCCTTATTCATCTCCTTAAGATAAACAAGCTCAGTGTTTTCTGTTCTTTGTGGGCGAGTTTTCATTATAATTCTAACCAATGTTCTCTGGACCTCCTTTAACTCTATAGTGTTTCTTTTGATCTAGGATGGTACACATAGTGTTACTTTCGGTTTATACTATTGCGTTATATTTTAATATTTTATTTAATCCATTGAAGTACGGAGAATGTAAATCTTCACCAGGACACTGCTGCACACTACCATCCACAACACCCTGGATTGATTGCTAGGAACAGAAATAATTAATGAAAAACTGCTTAAAAAAATTTAAAACTTCTTGTTTACTAAAGTAAGTGTACTATAAAACCCAGTATTACCAGGACATGATTTTTAAAAAAAGCAAACACAAATATGGGACGAATTTTCTATTACAATGGCACTTGCTGTAGGTCAAGGTCCCATTGGTTTGCTGACTTAACAGGCTACTGTTTGTTACAGTTGAGATGAATGTAGTAGTCTTGGTGCTCAACTATACTATTTCCAATACTTCTACAGGTTGAAGGAAAGATTTACATGCAAAGACCCATATCTTACAATCACTTATGTAGTTAATGAAAAACATGTGAATAATCAGTTTGATTACAATAGGACTGCTTACATGCTTAAGAATAATGAAGCTTGAATGGAACTGGTTATGGGGTTGAGGCTTTTCTGCATAATCAGAAAGGTATTAGGTGTGGGAGGAAAACATATGAATTGTATTATTTATTGCTTAAGTTATTGCCTTTGTATTTGTAGAGGTGCTTCTGCAGGTGGACATTAAGGAAAGTCAAACATGCCACTAGGTGTTATTCTTTCAAATAACTATTGGCAGGATCATAAGAGTCTTTGGGAAAGCCAGAGAGATCTTCAGTCAGATCCCAGTTCTAGGACTGAGTGAAAGACATTAGTTAATAAGAGCTACATATGTGCCCTAAGCAACAGATTGATGTGACGTTTTGCTGCAGAATGAGATGATGTTCTTAAAAACACTCCTTATGTTACCTTGGAAATCTGGTGTTTGTGGATAGGAAATCTGCTTGCAGTTTATTTGCTGTTTGGAAGAAGTGACAAAGCAGAACAGATGCTTTCACTTTTGCTGCTTGACTGGAATAATTCCAAAGAAATTTGGAAAGCAGTGATGGAATTTTAAGAGGTTTTGGAGAAATGTTAGAAAAGTTTATCAAGGACTTGGAAATAAAGAAGTTTACAGGTAAATTAAGTAAATCAAAGAAGTATTCACAGGTTTCAGAGGAGAAAGAGGTGAATTATTTGAATCTCAAATGAATATTGCCAACTAGGAGGGAAGAGGTAAGGCCTGGGCTGAAGATGACACCATCTCTAGAGAATGGGTAGATGTGGTGATTAAATGCAGAAGTAAGAAGACCTAGACCAAGTTTTCTGTTTACTGTGGGGGTAGTGAGAGGTTAGGAAAGTAAAATTTCCTCTAACGTGGGTGTGGTCATGTTTTGATGCCATTATTGACGAGAGATGGTGGAGAGGGTCTATTTTAACCACGTAAGTCCCCTTGGGTCAGTTTCTTCTCTCTACACATGCCTGGTGCTTGTCTCACAGAGAATTCTTTACTGAGCAGAGCATTGGCTGTGACATTTGCTAGGCAAGCTCTAAAATCTAATGCCATACATTATTAATAATGATAAGTGTTCTGAAAAGAGAAGACATCAGAAGTGGAATCATGTTCAGGCATTATATGCCAAGTGATCTTGTTCCATCATTCTTTGGCAAATAAAATTATGCATTACTGATATTAAAGATGTCCATGTCATGGATAATGTGAATATATATTGCATAGTGGTAATGAAATTTGGAATATCTGATTAGTCATGGGAAAACTACAAAAAAAAAAAGAGAGTATTTTATCTGCATTTCTAACATCATTTTTTACACTGAATGACCAATTACACTCCTATTATATGCCATTTATTTTGCATATTTTAATTTCTAATTACTGATAAATCGGTGATTAAGATGACATTGATCCATTAATGCCTCCTGAATGTTTAATTCATGGATACCTTAAACTGCTTGTTGTTAGACAAGATTCTGATAGATTTTGTCTAGAACCGCAAAGGAGTGACATATTTCTAGCCTCTGACTCCAGTATATCTACCAGCAAATTGAAGCATCAATGCCACTTGATCAAAGCATCAATGTCATGGCACCATCCACAAAATTATTTCTTTTAAATTATTAAGGTCTTAAGCTGAAATTCATCCCAGAGGGGAGACAACCTAATGCTACGAATGCTGAACTTAAGTCTGTAAATGATTGCTGGCTTCTTTCATGGAAAGTGTGTTTCAGTTCTAATGTATTCTATGCCCCTAAGCAGCTAATCAGCAAACGATGGGCACTGTATTCGTCTGATGTAAGCCTGTGCTTCTAGATGAATGGTCCTACCTAAATGGAGGAAAGGCAGAGGATCCCCAAGAAACATATATGCCTCTGCACTTCAGGAACCAGAAATGGGTGCAGTCCAAAAAGTAAGTTTGTGTTTGCCAAATCTTTTTGGACTACCCCCACTGCTGAACAGTCTGTGGATATCATGTTGTTTTTAACAGAAAAACTCTATTAGAATATATGGTTAAGTTTGTAGAGTAACCTGACTCTAATTTTTGCCTCATGGCTTGCACCTTTGCCAAGACACCTCCGAATCCATAGTTTGGGATGGAGGAACAGCTTGATGGCTCACCAGTCCTCTCTTTAGTTGCACGCACTAGATGTGTAATCTATAAAAGGCAACCTGGGAGTCAGTGGAAGGAAGGAGTTGTGCTGTGATACCTCCTTGGGTGAGCATGGTGGGCAGACCTTGCCAGGGGAGCGGCAAGGGCTGCAGAGGAAGAGGCAGGAGCTGAGTGGGCTGCTGAGGGCAGCAGAAGGGGTGATCACATCGACAAGGAGCTGGGATGTCCAGCTGCCAGTGAAGTTTGAGGCCTGGAGACGTTAATTGGTGTTGCACACAGTCCAGAGATCATACAGCAGGTCTGGGGTGACGAGGCAGGTCCGTGGGCAGTCTGAGAAGCCCAGCCAGCAGATGTGGGTCTGGGCCAGTGTTCCAGAGACGAGAGAGCAGCGGGGACACAGCTGCTGCAGGGCTGCAGTGTGGCACCGATGGGGGCACAATAAAGCCTCAGCTTATGAGCAGCTCCCAAAGGAAACAGGACAGGTCCTAGCTTCTAGTCTACTTAACAACAATTTTTAACGGTGGAGGAACTGATCCTTACCTCTGTCAACTGAATTCTTAGAAAGGAGCAAATGTACCTGGGGATCTGACAGACCTGCACTGTGGGGGGG
>NW_010117518.1:0-4394 GCF_000699245.1 Pterocles gutturalis
TGATTCTATGATTCTATAATTCTATGATACCCCATTGGCTTTCAAGAAACTTTAATAATAATTTTAAGATACTAATGAATCTAGATGTAAGCCAACACATAAAATTTTTTTTGATCACATTTACTTATTACTTTTGGTGAGAAATCTATTTTTGAATTGGATTTATAAATATCCACCTACCTTAGAGTAAGTTTGGGTATATATTACTGTAGTAGTATGAACATTTTCTTGTTTATGCAAAACTAAGTTAACTGAAGAGTGATACACACATGCGTGTTGGTGAGTGTTCTGTTATTTTCAGCAATATTACAAATTTGATCGAGTTTTCTTTAACTAGAAGACTGTTTAAGAGTGAACGATCCTGTGACAATGCTAAAGAGCTGCTTGAGGTTGTAATGCAGTATTTTGCATCATGCTTACTCTGCCCCTTGGTAACTGAGGAGTGATATGATCTCCAAGTTAATTAGTTTAAAAACTACCTAACTTAAATTTTTGCAGATATGTATCAATGTTTGCAAAATCAGACATTAGACAAAATGACCAGACTTACACTGGTAAGTGGAGCTTTCAGCATATTACAAAAGTTTGGAACACAAGTCTTTCATGTAGGGTGGAATATTCAGTACCCTGATGAGGCCAGTGAGGTGTTCTCCTAGTGAGGAGTTATAAACTGTGAATACTGTGGTGGAATTGGGAGCCCTAGACTGTAAGGTATCATTAGGATACATATGTTTGAGAGGGATGTTGACCTGCGTGACCATGTCATGTAATACTTTGGTCTAAGAGATCAGGATAGCAATAATGTGAAGGTGAAATAGGGGTCAGTTTCTCTGGCCTAGAACATTTCCTTTCCTTCTAGAAAATGCATAGTCATCCTGGATACACACTTCTGTGTAAAAGCTCTTCATTTCCTATTTCAAACAAACTCTGCGCATCCAGTAATGTACTGATTCTGTTTGTCAGGATCACATTTACGAATGATTCCACTTAGGGCTATTTATTGTGGTATTGCTTTTCTCTTTGGTTACACTTCCAAAAAGTGGGGAAACAATCTTGCTTAAATAATAAAAACATTTGATTGTGTTATGATAGATTCTCTTTTTTTTTTTTTTTTTTCTTTTTTTTTTTTTTTTGTGGAAGCAAATGTACTGTGCTGTGATCACAGGTAGGAGGATGAGGTTTTGGGGAGGCCCTTGTGAAAGCAGTGGCAGGAAATCGCTGGGTTTGCTTACCTTAAGTGAATCAGGCCACTTTCATTTTCCTTGTACAATGTATGCAAAGCAGAAATAACTGTCTTCCTTTTGATCGATACTTCTTGCTCTATGACCTCCATGGAATGTCTGCTGATGGCTCTTTGTCCTGCATTCAATTCATAACAGGGAAAAAAAGGAAATATTAATTAAAAAAAAATAATTAGTTATGATTTACAGTGTTACAGAGGTCAAAGCAAAAGTGCTTAATTTAGGATTAAAGGATTTAGACTGTGTGGCACACTGTAGGAGAGTCCCAAGCACCAATCGTTTATCTGGGGAAAAAATCATAAATATTGTTAATAATCTGCCAAGTGCCAAATTACAGTGACTGTATAGACCTTAAATGCAGGCAAAAGCTACAAGTTGTAAAGATTTAGATTTAGGACTAGGTGACCTCCAGAGGTTCCTTCCCTCCAACATTTCTGTGTTTCCTTTGTACAACGACTACTGTACGGTTTTGAGAAAAGTTTACGTGAGTGTTAGGAGAAAGATTGCTTAGACTTTTGAGTTGGAGTGAGGCTGCAAAGGGTCTGCCAAAGGAAGAAGCAGGTAGTAAAAGCAGTTGTGCCCTGAAAACTTTTCTGTCCTGGCCATGGCTGGAGACCTTGTGTCAAGGCTTAGCTCACATCTAGGGATAAGGGCAGGATTCACAGTAAGCCTAGGTTAGTGTTAGGAGAAAGAAAAGGATTAAAGCTCCATCTCTGAAGAGTCTGCCAAAGGAAAAATTCTTAGTTACAAATGCACTAAAACCAACTGGAGCTAGTGGAGGAAAATGTCATTTCAGCTATCACATCTGATCTGTGCTGAAAGTGTATTGCTGTCATTATAAGAATACACTTTTTTTGCAGATACATTTTTTGGCTATGTTGGAAAAGCCACCAAGAGGTGACACAGAGTAGGTGTCCTCTGTTGTGTTATTTTTTTATTCCAGGCACCTGCCTGTCTTTCTAGGAACTTCTGAAATCACAGCAGGACACCAGGATCCTGATGGCTACCTGTAGCAACCTTGGGCCACAAATAAAGTTAACAACTAATTTTGTTTCAGCTGACATCTTAAACTTAGTGGGTAATAAATACTGGGGAGTTGAGGTTTCTTTTTTTTTTTTTTTTTTTTTTTACAGTTTTTGTTTAATTGCACTGTATTTTGGAACTTCTCTGATAATTTTAATGTCTAGCATTGGACTTGCAACCATGGTACCTTTTTTGTAGTCTGTTTACGTAGTTTAAATGAATTAAGAGATGCTCAGTTCAGTTTTTCTTTTCCAACTGGTTCAGCCCAATTGCTTGCTTGTCCAAAATCAACAAAACTGATAGAGCAATGAAATTCAAAGTCTCATCTGTCATCTGCAAACATGCAGATTTCTACAGTATAGAACTTTCTGCTTGGTCTACTTGTCTAATTTGCCTTTATGTTCACTGGAGAGGAAAAAGTGTATTTCAAGGGCCTGACTCATCTAATGGTAAGGCAAAGGTCTAATGGCGTGGAGAACCTGACCAGAAGACTGTTGTACATCAAGGAGGTGGTGATCCACATATTTAACCTGAGTAGGTTCACAATGCTACTGGTACAGCTCAGCCTTCAGGCTGAGAAATCAGAAAGATTCTCTTTCTTACTGGAATTATAATGGACCGGCAAAATACAAGGGGTCAGATAAGTCTTTTTCTGGTAGCAGCTAGTTGTCTCCACTGCACTATGAAAAGGTTCTAGAACAATAGCTCAGAATTAGAAACTTGTGCTACAGGCCTCAGAAATTAGGCTGAGTTCCCACCCAGCAACTAGAAAGATCCAATCAATGTGTACAGATGCTCAGTATTTGGCTTACTGTTATAAAAGTGTATTTGCGTAAACTATCTTCCCTTTTGTATACTTTGCACATAAAAAATTACTTAATGAAACATCTAAAATGGCGGTTTATCTCTTCTTACTGAGTCTGGTTTTTAATCAAAACAGGTCCTGGCATAAATGTGCAAGAAGAAAATCTAGCTAAGAAGAACTGAAAAAATCCTACTTTTTTATTTTAAAAATAAAGTCATTACAATAAATATAGAGAATTTGTGAGCAATATTATTCAGTGCAGATTAGATGTGCTAGCTAAAATGGCAGATTGCTTTACTCTTCCCAAGTTTTGGTGAATTTATAGTTAAGAATTGCATATGCTTAGATCCCATTCTCCAAACTGCTAATTGCCTTTAATCATTGTATAAAGGACCAATAAAAACATAGATTAGAAGGGACTTCTAACAGGTCACCAATCCTACCTTCTACTCTGAGCAGGAGTATTGCCAGCCCTACATGAAAACAGGTAAGACTTCACCTTGCTGACTCTTGCATTGACTTGTTGTATTGAGTTGCCTTGTAGCTATGTTTGTTCATTGTTATTGATGAGTCAGTTATTTTTTGTCTCTTCCAACTTGGAAATTGCTTTGTAGCAATGAGGAAAAAGAGCAGACAAATCCCCATGGGTCTGGCTGGCAAAGCAGTGATGATCACTCAGTGACTAATTTGTAATGGTATTTCGGCAATTTCTGATCATGATACACATGTATGTGTACAGCTTGTGTAAGATCTTGTTAGCGTGGAGAAAAAGATCAGGCTTTTATAGTAGACTGTACATAAAGACAAACTACTATCATGCAGTTGTGAAAAGCAAAATGCTGATTTGAGTGGCATGAACAAAAGTGGGTTTCAAAACTGAAGGAGAGTTATTGAGCTTTGTCTTCGGGAAACCTCAGCTGAAGTTGTGTGACAGTTTTTGCACCACTCTTAAAAATGACATAAAGAGATTAGCAAAGTGCCAGGATGAGAGTCAAGAACCAAAATTGATAATTTTATGAAACGTGATGCAAGAGAAGCTTTTTAACCTAGAGAAGAGGAAACCAAGAGGGAAAGTTTTTCAAGTATGCGGCAGTTGCTACTAAAGATAACAGCAGTCCACTACTCTGAGTATCAGTTAAAAGCTGGGCAGGAAGAAACTCATTGATTTGCTCTGATGGACTTTAAGATTGGATGTCAGTTCTAGATGTGGTTACATTATGACATTGTGGAATTGGCATCTCAAGAGGCTTTTAAGAGTGGATTAGCTAAAATCTGCCTGTTTTATGATATAATTCTTAAAATAGAATCATAGAATCATAGAATCA
>NW_010117519.1:0-1206 GCF_000699245.1 Pterocles gutturalis
TAGCTCCCAGCAGCACTCAAGCAAAGTCTATGGGAAGGCGTGCTCTTAGTGTTCAACTTAATTTAGGGGCTCATAATCAAATTCTTACTTGATAAAACACTTTTTCTTCTAAAAATCCAGCCTTAATAGGAAGCCGGAATTGCTTAAGTCCTAGTTGGTTAGATAGTGGAGACTTGTAACAACACTGACGAATATCCCTTGAGTAATCAAGATGAGTAAACCAAAATTAAAGCTAAGATAATTGTTGAAGCTAGGTAATAAGCTGGTCTGACAAATACTCTCCTGCACAAATATCTAACTGGATTAACATTAAAAAAAATAAACTAGTCTTAACAACTTTGTATTCAAGTTATGTTCTTTACTCTTGAACCTTTAAAGAAAAGGTAGTACTAAAATGTTATAATTCGTCAAGAAGTAACTTAAAATGGTCGTAATGTGTGTGAATTTCTTTTGCTTCTTGGTTTGTACTCTTGTGCTCTTTAATGTCATATACTTTAATTTCAGATGCAAAGGTCTTGCGGTATTATTTTAATCTGGGATTGCAAGTAAGTGCTTTTAAAATGAGTATAGTAAATTGCCTGTAAAAACTGTTATTTTCCTTGACAAATGTGCTGATGTATTTAAGACTTTCAAGGGTGCTAAATGTGCATCCTACAGACTTGAGCATTAATGCTTATAAGCTTCCTTGGTGGAGATTACTGTATGGCTCAGGAAGTGAAGTTCTAACTCAAAATGGGAAGCACACTAGAATGTATGTTGTTTTACTTTGGGTAGTTGTGATGGGGTTTTTGTGGAGGATGGTGGATAAATACTGTTCTTCCTGTGAAGGCAAGGAGAGGAATCTGAGCCATTTGTAAGAAAATCTGTGTTCTTAGACAAGACATCAAAGACCCTTTAGAGGTGCGTGGTTTGAGTCTTCTAGGACTTGCACAGCTGTGTTCAGACTGGTCAGCACCATTTCTCTGTGTCCTGGGAACTCTTGCTCAGCTGAGGAGCTGTCTCTGCACCAGCAGTCATGTGCAGTGTCAGTGCTGCTGCTCAGGGAAGTAAAAGAAGTAATGTCGGCTTCTTCAGCTGCAGAAACAGGGGAAATCTCTGTGACTATGACCAAGTCGTTAGGACTACTTATTTCTCTGTAGAGATTTCTGCCACAACAGCATTAGGACTGGAAACTTCCTTTCTCTGTAGAGATTTCTGCCACAACAG
>NW_010117520.1:0-7094 GCF_000699245.1 Pterocles gutturalis
ATTCATACATATTTATAAATAGTTATTAATTTTTTTTTTGTTTCATCCAGGTGAATAAAAACTACCTACTCTTTTTTTGCTTTCTTCTGAGGAAAGTAGAAATAGCCTGTCTTGAGAAAGCTTGATCTCAGGTCAGCATCTCAGCAAAGCCAGCCTCATTTGCATTTTTAATCAGATGCCAATGTAAGTGAACATGTAAAATCTTAACTGCGCAAGTGTCAGATTTTAATATTTAGTTTTCCAGTTTTCTGGATGTGTGTGTGTCTGCAAGACAATGTAATGAAAGAAAGGTTATCTATGGCTGTGCTCATGCTTTGGCCAGATGTATTTGGGCAATGTATTTTCTTTCAAACTCAAACAGCTATCTTTCCTGGTACTTGGGTTTTCCAGGAGCCACAGTCTCCTGCTTTCATACATAGATATGGTCTGAAAACAACAATCAGGGAAGCTAAAGCCCTTTCTTTGTAAAGCACAGTTTCCTCCATTGTTAATAGAGCTGATCAGAAAGGATTTTTATCCCAGCAAAAGAAAATTACAGTAACCATAGTATTAAAAAGTAAAAGGGGTTGGGAAATTACAGAGACAAAAAAACCAAAAACCAATCCTTTTTGCTTAACAAGCTAAATCTTACAGGAGTGAAATGGATGTTTGTGAAGGGAGAGCAAGAAATACTATCTTCCTTGAAGAGCCACTTTCCTACCAGCTGTGAAGATTTTAATAAATTTTTAAATGTTAGTCCAGATCAAAATAATGTAAATTACCTAAATTCCAATCTCCTTTACTCTAACTAAGGATGGCAGAATCAGCACCAAAACCAGTAGACATTTCCAAGGATGGTAGATGATATAAGATTTCCTCAATTATAAATTGAGAGATTCAGGGATAGAGCTTTAGCTAAAGTTAACGTTCACATCTCTGTTGATACTGAAGGGCAAGTTTCTCTCCTGTTTTTAGATGTAAAGCCATTGTCACATAGCAAAGAAATGAGAATATAATAACAAGGATGCTGAATAAATGGCCAGGACATAAAGAGATTCTCATGATGCAGTAATCACAAAAGTAAAGCTGATAGATGCTTGGGGTATCATCACATTATTATCTGAGACAACCACACACATATCATCAATTTTGCATTTAAACAAGTAAAATGATATATTTTTATAGAATGTCACTTATTTGAAGGGCTGTTCTGAGATCACCTCTGGATGTCTTTTGGGAGCAACTCCTCTATGTGCAGAGGGCCAGAGGTGGGTGGTGCATCAGGTGAATTTCAGCCTCTGCAAACACAGCTATACATTTCCCGTTGAGTAAACACAATTTCACTTTTTTTTTTTTTTCTAAGCAGATGTATCTTGTGATGGACATGTTCCCAGGCACAAAGACTTGCAGGCTGACAGAATTTTTTCTCACTTGAAAACACAGCAGTGTCCTGGCCCTGCTCCCACACAATTTTGCATTTAAGTACTGTTGTCTTTTTTTCATTCATTTTAATGTGGCATTCAGTTCAGTTTGTGTTCCAAAGATTTTAGCACTTCTCCCAACTGAGTAATTTTGTGCAGCACCACTTGGTGTGCAATCAAGGTCTCAGGAGATTCTAGGTTTTTCACATTGTTTTCATCTTTTCTGGACTGTAAGTAGTGATTTTGCCCCCAAGTATAGCTTTTTGGGGGTTTCCCACTGGAATAGCAGTGTTACTTCTACTAAATTATTAACATAGAAGAAGTCCTTCATTTCATCTCTGTGAAGTGGTCGAACTCTGTATTTAAGAATGAGCTGTTCTCATGATTTAATGTCAGGTTTAGGGGCTACTTGAGAATGAAACAGTGATGAAGGCAAATGCAGGGAATATTTTACACCCTTCAATTCCTAATAGGCCCTCTTTAAAGCTGGGAAAGGCATCTCGTCTGAGGTGAAGCATGTCTTCTGCAAAGAATCAGATGTCATTCCCACGCTTTCAGCACAGGTGGTATCTCCAGGCATCTGTTAGGCCCATGTTGTTAAAGAAATTAAGCTTAGTTGGCTGTCTGCTTGGCAGATGCAGCATGGCTGATCGTGTATATCCTGTTGTGTTTGAACCGCGGTCCAGTTCTCCATCTAGATGAGTTTAGGGAAGATTCTGCTTCCAGCTGTTTTCCCCTGTCCATCCCATCTGTGTTTTAACTGCCACTGATACGCACAGCTTGCTTGATAAAATCTGACAGTATTTCTGAACAGCCGCCAAGCAGTGTAGGTGCTCTGCCCAAACGTAACACTTCAATGCAAAATATCAATAATGTCTCCATTTAGGGAAACCAGCATTTTCTCTTCTAATGGAGTTGTAGCTCAGTGTGACTTCTCCTGCCCTGCAAGGGCCACCTTTTTGCAAGCCTGGATAACCAGGGTTAGAAAGTGAAGGGCAGGAAATAGCAGGACTGTTGAGAGAGACACATTTTTGGCAAAGCAGCTGGATCCCAACTTGTGGAGCATCAGCCCTCCCTTTCAGCATGCAGCCAGCAGACCTTTTAAGGTGTTGCTCTCAAAATGCTAAGTGCAGTAAGATGAGGTCTAAACATTGCAAAGAGCGATTAAACATTATAGGGCAATTCTGAGTTACGTGGTGCTGGCCAAGACGAGAGCACCAAGCTTGGGCAAGGGCTAGGGCAAGAGCTGATGTTCCAGGGAGCTGAAGCTGTTCAAAATGACATCAGCACACACAATGAAGCTTTTTTAGGGCAGGTGAAAGTTCGGACTACATTATGTCATCTGTTTCATCCATGATGTATTTCTAAAAATTCTCAGCAACAAGTACCCTATACTATTTCTACCTCCTTTAACTGCTTCATGTAAGCTATCTTTAATTAAAACGAGCTTTTCCATGTGTCCACAATTGATTCCTTAAAATATTAATATTTTTCCCTAATCAAAGCCATTACTTTTTCCTGTGTGTCCTGTAACTATATTTAAATAATTCATTTATCCATTTTCCAGCCCTCAGGGAGAACATTTTTTTTTGGAGGTTTTTTTTTTTTCATTATTTGTGTTTTTTTTACACAATATGATCTCATTTAAAACACAGGATATTTCCTCCCCCTAAAGTTATAGGATATTTTCTTTCTTCACAGTGTTTGCTCAACACAAGAACCCAGTTAGCTACCATTTTATTAAGACACAAATGTAGCATGGAAATATGTGTCTGTGTATAAATGCCCTTTCCACTGCTCATCAATCTCGCAGTAATTAGAAAGACAAAAATATTTTAAAACCAATTAATGTCACTGAGAAACATTCCAGTAATTCTCAAAATACAATGTAACCATGATAGATACATTTCAATTATTTCCAAGCATTTTCACAGAGCACTGAGTAAGCACAAGAGAAAAGCAGGGATGAAAAGCCCCATCGCTTAGCTGATGGATCTCTGACATAGGATGTGGATTGAGGTTTAAGTGAGACCAGCAGTTCATATTCTCCCTCAAAAAGCTCCTGAGTCACCTGATTAAAGCGCAACCTTGACAAATATGCACAGCGTTGTCTCTCACAGTTGGAATCACCAAAGAGGCTAAAAACAGCACCATGCGCTGCATAATCTCTAACCTCAGGGGACAACAAAAACAGAGAATTGCAGTGTCAATCTCATTTCCTTGTTAGGCTCATTATCATAAATGCAGGCCTTTGGTTTTGAATGCCACACTTCAATAACATTTACCTATCAACAGCTGCTGAAATATTGAATTCCACAGTCATCTTTTTCTTTTGATGCTCTCCCTTTTGTTTCTTTATCCATAAACATGAGCAACTGAGCTAAGCTTAAATTAACTAGCTGGGGTTAAATGTTTAGGGCAGCAAATTATGGCTAGCCTGTTTGCAGAGTGGTTTAGATTACAGGGGAGAGTTGCCAATCTTAGCTCTCATCATGCACTCCAAATGTGCAGAGCAATATTGGCAGTTCATGGCCAAATCCTGCATGCTTTAGTTATCACAACAGTGCTGCTCCCATGAATAAGTGGAGCAAGATTTAGGCCCTGCTCAGAAGACAGAGATGAATCACAGTTTTATTCTTTGAGTACCTCACGGTACCTTCAACACAGGCATGTTCAGTGATTGATAGCCTGTGTCTAGATTGGGTATTTTTCTGTATGCTGACAAATATTCTCTCTGCGTTGATTTCTAGGAGCAGAGGAGTATAGACTGCAGCAACGTTTGGTTTCTTATTTTTCGTTGTGCCCTTTGTCTTTGTTTTGATCAGGTTTTTTTGCCAAGGGTCAGTTACTTCCCATCCTTTTTCCACTCAGAGTGCTCGGAAATAATCCTGTTACAGATCTCCAGCCGTTAGCATCAGTAAAACAGTGTAAACTTGCATCAGTAAACAGGTGGGGGAAAACGCAGCCTTTCCTTCAGGGTCACATCCCAAGTGGTGACACAGTCTAAGGGAAATTAAAGTGTTTGGCTTTCCTGAAAGGAGCTGCTGGTATCAGCTAAGGCTCTTCCTTTCTTTTTTTTTTTTTTTTTTTTGTTTACTTGATCAAGGCAAGAGCTGTGTGTTAGCTGTTTTAATCCAGTGTGCAACCAAAATGGGACTGTAATTCAGAGGTAAATGTTTGGGTAATAACAATTTCATGATTACATGCTGTTACCCACAAGACCACTTGGGTGCTGTAGGATGTGCCGCAGGGAGTAGCCATGGAACTGGGCAGGCACAGCAGCAGTTCCCCGTACCCCGGTACCGCCACTTCACCCAGGCTGCCTCTTTGCCAGCCTAGGGCCATGCTCCTTGACTGCAAAGCCACGTTAGTCCTCCTGCAAGTGACTGCATCCCTGTACAGTAAAACTGTGTTCCCTAAAAAGGGACATCCCACAAAGCCAAGGGTGGGACCACCGGGGCTTAACACTTTTCCTCCACAGGACTGGGCTGCAGGATCCTCTCAGGTCAGTGGGCCACAGCACCAGAGACCTTTGTCTGAAACTTTGGGAAAGACTCACAGGAGGGAAGCAGGGGGAAATTTTTTAGGTCTACATACCCAGAAGAATGATGGAGAGCAGATCAGAGGAAAAGCCAAGACTTCCTGAAGGCAACTGAAGGGTCATTTTGGTAGTCCAGTGATGGGCACTGACAAAAATCTCAACAGAAAGAAATTCAGTGCATAAAGTATGTGGGTGCTGGCCTCTTCTCTAAAGTAACAAGTGATAGGACAAGAGGAAATGGCCTCAAGTTACACCAGGGAAGGTTTAAGCTGGATATTAGGAAAAATTTCTTCACTGAAAGAGTGGTCAGACATTGGAACAGGCTGCCCAGGGAGGTGGTTGAGTCACCATCCCTGGAGGTGTTCAAGAAACGTGTAGATGTGGTGCTTAGGGACATGCTTTAGTGAGTTAGGTGGTGTTGGGTTGGACTTGATGATCCTGGAGGTCTTTTCCAACCTTAATGATTCTATGATTCTATGATTCTATGATTCTATTCCACTTTCCTCCTGGCTGAGGTCCCCACCTCATTTCGGGAGGAATCCCATTAACCCCAAATCTGCTTCTGTCTTCATGTCCATAGAGAGCCGGCATCTGCCTGCTGAGCTGCAGACCCCAGACAAAGAAGGCAGCTCCGAGGACATGACCTGTTGACTCCACTTTTCTCTCTTGGTTTGTACAAGGCTCATGGAAGGCAAGGGTTGTTTCCTCCACTGGGAGTAGAGGCGTAGACATCAATGCCAAAGAGTAATGAGCTCCTAGGAATGCAGTTGACACCTGAGCAGGTAATTTTGGGCTGTTTATTGGAGCTCATTTGAATATAACTATTAAGTGCCTAATATTAACTTTAAACAACTTTATTACCATACTGAGCTCAGACAGCTGCTGGCCATGGCTGTGGCAGAGGCCAGTCAGTTGAGACAAGGTGGAGGACACGGACCGGGACAGCTCTTGACCAAACAACGGCCTTTGCACCCTTTCTTCAACAGCTTGCCAACACTGAAGTATGGCAGCTTATAATTTAAACATTTCATTTCTGGGTGGCAGCAGAGTTCCTCTCACACTTATTTCCAGTCTCTCTTTTGCATTGCAGTACAATAATTTTTTAAAGTGCAGGTGATCAAAGAGCCAGTCAGAAAACAAAAAGACTTATGATTGATTTTGCTTAAGCTAAATAGTGATTTCTATTACACTAGCCTTTACTTAGAGGCTTTTGGTTGCTACAAGGAATCGATTTATCCTACTTGTCAAAAAAATCAAAATTAGAAACAGCCCAGCTCCTTCTACACCCTGCATGAAAGAAATGCCCAGCTTGTAGAAGTTAGCTCGACTTTGCTGCAGGAGAGGGGCCGAAGCCACAGGAGTTAGCTGTATCAGTAGAGAAGGGCTGCTTTTTCATTTCCAGCCAGCCCAACTCCAACTAAATAAATAAAGCTGAAAGGGGAGAGCGATGACCACAATAAGTAGCCAAAACTCCATGTGATGACAGGGGAATGATTTCCCACTGCTACCGCTTAAATATAACTAAGGTGTTCTGTAATTTTACTTCCAAAAGCCAGAGGGCTTATTGTAATACTGATAAATTATAGCAACAGAAGCAGGAGAGAAGTGGGACAGAAGAAGGGAAATGTTAATGCAAAATATAGAATTGGCTCACAGAAAAGAATGGAGGGAGCGAGGAAGCAGTTTGTTATCATTTATTTTTCTTCAACATATCATTCAGTTTCAGCTGTCTCCCATCTCATCCAGATGTCCCCCATTTCTCAGAAACGTCTCGCTCAATGGCATCTCATTCTCTGCCTGTCTTTCACTGGCGTTTCATTATTTCTTAACTGTCCCTGAAAGAGTCTGGACAGCAGGCGGACGGGAGAGGGACGAGGCTTTACCCCACGCGTCCGCCTCATTTGAGCAGTTTGCAAAAAGTGGGGGCAGAAGGAGGCGGAAGGGTGGGGGGGGGACGTTGCAAATAATGTTAAATGTCATTAATCTCTCGGATTCCTGGAAATCTGACATGCATGAGTTACAGCGAAACCTCTTTTATTTCGTCATGAAAGGCTTTTGCATAATGAGAAAGAAAATGTCCTCTGTGCCCTAATCAACTCTGACAGGTCCTGGAATCCCAACTACTTTTATTTATGGCATTATTTATTTCATCC
>NW_010117521.1:0-5418 GCF_000699245.1 Pterocles gutturalis
CCGGCCGTCAGGGGCGCGGGTGGGTGGAAAGGCGGAGTGCCAGCAGGAAGGAAGGCAGGCGCTCGGGTGGCCAAGTTTCTGGACCACGTAAAAACCAGTCAACTTCAGCCCTTCCCGTGTGATTGTGAAGCTGTCAAAACGGGAGGTCCCTCGAAAGGCTGAGATGTGATAAAGAGTCATTCCATCTTCCCTGGCCCCAGGAGATGTTGAATATGTGTATGTCGGTGCATCTGCAAAAAATAATTCTCCCCTAAATGAATTTCTTGCGTGCAGGATGACTATGTGTGGGATGTGTATGTCTAAGGGGGCTTGGAGACATTGTTTTAAGTCTGTTTTCTTCATATCTAATACATATTTGTTTCATATGTAACATTATTTGTTCTTAAATTATGGTGGGAGACAGGAAACTTGGGAAACAGGACCGATGTACTTCCAGCATCCATCTGTCCAAATAACTTTCAGATCCATCCGTCAGTTTCAAACAGGTTGCACAGCAGCATATCACACAGTCAAGCTTTCTATAAGCAACAGTTTGGTAGGGGAGGGAAACATGGTCCAAATTATTATCTTACTGGGAGAGAGCCTCAAGTATGAGCTCAGTGGCCATAACCTGGTTTTAACCAGCTGTTGGACCATGAGTATATTTGCAGCAGGGAAGCAAAGCTTTGTCCACCTTAGCAAGCAGCCATATCTGTAAAAGGAAGCACTTGGTTCCAAGTTTCCAGTGTTCACACAATTTATATTTTTGGGCAACTAACTGTGGTCTGATCTTACGTACTGAATTCTCCTTGGGGGACACTAGGTGTGCTTATGGACCTCATCTTTCAATTTAGAAAGATAGATCTAGTTTGTGTACCTTGCTCTCCAAAGTGACCCAAAGCACAGTAGGTGAGGATAGGTAGAAGGGTCGCTTCAAAACCATGCTCCTGATCTGAGATTACACACTGATTTACGTGCACTGGCCTCTTGCCCACTTGGTAGCCGAGGAATGTGGGAAGGGAAAGTGGCTTGGGGAACGTTGGAGCAAAAGGAACCGGATATATTGCTGTTGTCAGGAAGAGTATTTGGGCATGTTAAGGAGGCAACAGGAGGTGAGGTTACTGCAGTATAATGGCATCGATGTGGACAATATGCAGACAGAGGACACACCTCTTCAGGCAATGAGGCTTCAGTAAATTTGTTCTTCCCTCCTCAAGGAAGTGCCACTCAAGTTTTCGTGTGGTCACTTTGTGCAATATTTATTTATTTATCTATTTTAAAGAGGCATAGTCATATACCCAAATACACATACCTTCTTTTGAGCTATTTCTCCCTTTAATGGAGAGCAATATGCACTTCTAAAGCATTTTTCAATGTGCTCTAAAGTAGATAAAAGAGGAGACAAATCCACTCTAGCTTTCAATGTCATGGGTAAAGGTATACAACTTTATCAATGGATCATTTTAATTTTGGTTTTGGAGTTGGCTGTTTGCTCTGTGGTGTTGACAGTACTTATCAATCACTTTTGCTAATGTATTCAGAGGATGTTTTTCAATTTTGAATTTTTTCTTGCACTGTAAATCACTTGCCCTGTGAAAAATGCCTGAGATTTAGCAAAATCTTGGCTTATTTGTGGCCTGCAAGTTATTGGTGATTGTGGATCTTTGACTTTCGATTCTTTTGAGCTTTTAAGTATTTTATATTATGCAAGGGACATTTGAATGAATGCATTGTATATGCTCTTAATTAATCAGTGATGATATTTTATGGAGTGATGGGTTGGATTCTGCATCCCTAAAATTTAATGGGAGCAGAACTGAGCTCAGGTAAATAAGAGGAGTAACTTGGGTTTATGTGTAAATGTTGATCTGGTGGTGTTTAACTGCAGCTGCATAATCCTGCTGGCAGGACAGAGGAGTACTCAGTTTCCGTTTGATTCCTTGGAAGTCTAATGTTGGTTAATAGTTTACTCAAAGCGGGAAACAGGTGAGCTGTACGTAGAAAATTTAGTCTGCTGTGATTATGTGTGAAAATAGGTGTCCTGAATTTAGTTCAAATGGATCACTCATATAGAAAGCCAGTTAAAGAAACTTTTTTCTAGCTTTCTAGCCATTGCTGGCCTGTAATTCTGTAAGAGCTTCAGGAGCTCAAACGATCTTTATTTACCATTTTTTCCCCTTTTTAAACAGGCACTACTTTGCACTGCCCACTAATCCTGGTGAGCAGTTCTTTATGTTTTGCACGCTTGCTGCTTGGCTGATCACTAAAGCGGGACATCCCTTCGAACAGCCACAAGAATATGATGACCCCAATGCAATAATATCAAATATACTCTCAGAATTGCGATCATTTGTAAGTGTTGAACATGCTGTTTTCCCAAGTGTGTTTCAAGCATGTGCATCGCCTTCAGAAATAACAGTAAAGACACGCTTCCTCTGCTGCCTGATTATGTTCCCAAGGACTAGACAGATGTTTCCTATCTATAAGTTTGTACTATGTTAATTAGTTAATTGGGAGTTTAGACTGTGGGTACTTAGTTGCTAATTTTTGTCACTACAAAAATGGTCTTACAATATTATATGTGATTCCAATTAGTTTTGTTCCACAATCTGTAAAATTGATTAAATCAGGCTTACCTCTTATAGTGCCACATATGTTGCTCATTTGTAGTAGCACAATTTACAAAGATTTTGTTTTGAAAGTTTACAAAGTGCTTGTGATCCTGCTCCTGCCAAAGTCAATGGTATAATTCATAGTGAAGGTAACGGTTTAAAATTGTGGTCATGTTTTCTTCCTTTTATTAAGGAGCAAAAGGTTACATGAACTGCCAGGAACTATTGGGATTTGTTTCAATATTAAAAACAAACAAAAAAAAAAACCCACAACCAACCTGAAGGTCAGGAGAGTGTATCAATTTACAGGAAGTATGATCTTAAGGAAGATTATACTGTGGTACAGCTGTGAAGGATGTTAAGACCACTGCTCTCTAAAGAAGTTACTTGATAAAAAACTAAGATATTTATTCTGGACGGCAATAAATAAAAATATAAGTAAAATCTAGAACAAACAAGACAATGTTGAAAAGCTGGTGGTTAAGTCTCAGTACCTGAGTTCCTCTGTAGCTGTTCTTGCCTTGCCAGCATGTCACTTGTATGTTTGACCGTCTAACTCCCTTATGGCTTCTGACTCTTTTGCTCCCTGTGAGTATCCTCTTATCGGATGCTTTAAGATTCCTACGCTGCGTCTGTTCCTTGGGTTGTTCTGGTTTCCCTTCTGTTGCCTGACTGGAGCTGCATAGAGGAAGAATATGAATTAACATTGGTAAAATCTTCATACACAATGGACACTTTGGTTTTAGTGTGGTAGACCTTGTTACCTCCCTGAGAGGAAGCTCGATTGATGGGTAGCCATTAGTAAACAATATGTCTCTTTACTTTAGGGAAGGCCTGTGGATTTTCCTCCCTCAAAATTAAAGGCAGGTTACGGAGAGCAAGCATGCTATGTTCTTGATTGTTTAGCTGAAGAGGCCTTGAAATACACTGGCTTTAGCTGGAAAAGGTATAGTACACTTTAAAACATCCTCCCTTATGCATTGTTTTCCAGGAAACAAATATAAGTTGTAATTGTAAAGGCAAAGCATAGTAATTGCCAAAAATGTTTTACCTGATGTTTCATGAGATGCAAAATTCAACTAGGCTTGAAGCAGTGGGACAAGTTAATTCCTAATGCAATTTCACACAATTTAGTCTATTACCAGCAATGATGAGTTTGGGCCATTAATTTACTCAACTAATTAATAAAGATTTTACTGATGACCTTTTTTTGGTCATTTTCCTATGCATAACTGCTTGTTAATCTGACCATTGAGTTGAAAGATATTAATATTCTTTTAGCTCCTATCAATCAATCTTGACCTCTTCGGTTGGAGGTAGGCACAATATGTGATCATGTTACAAACAGGCTATAGTAACTTCGAGTATTTAATCCGAAGGAAATACTGGGAGAAATTAGATGACAGATAATTTCAAGTATATGAAACTTTGCTTAAAAATGCTCTTTATTTCATTCCTTCCCTCTGATGGGTTTTGAAATGGATATAGCAAAGTAATTTCTACCTTGGAAGTATTTTACTGTTACCTCTGTTTGTTACACAAATTCCACTGTAAGCTGAAAGTGAGTCTGTGGTGACTTGCACTTAAATTTTAAGAGATTAGACCAAAACAGAAGATGACTCAAAATTTACTCCCCAGCTGTCTTTGAATGTACAGTATGAATGTACTGTACTGGCTGACCGTTAATTCTGTTTAAGTGTGTGAGATACTGTCTAGTCATATTCCACATCATCCATGCTTCTCATGAAATGTTTGTTTGCTTAGGAGCAATTTACAACTTACTGTGTTTAAAAGCTCCCTGTTCTTTGTACTGATTTCAGGCCAGCATATCCAACAGAAGAGCTAGAAGAAGAAGAAGTAACAGAAGATGATGCAGAATTAATGCTTAATAAACTGGAAGAGGACGTTGTGGTAGGTTTACCTAATTGGTTTTGATTATATCAATATTGGTCAGCTATAAGGAAATTTTTCTCACTGTTTGTTTTGTTTGGCTTTCTGTAAGAAGTCTTTTCTACTGGCTGTTCCATTGCCCTATTTTCCTGTGTCTCCTTTCCTGTATTGTCAACTTGTCTGTAGAGTTTGTTTCCTCTCATAAGGTTGCTAACTCTTTGGGATGGAGCTTATGTTCTTATGTGCCTTTATAGTTTATGTAAAGTGAAGTGGAATCTAACCCTACATTACAATTGCATGGATTCAGAATTGTTTGTTTTCTGCCGATACAAGCTGTTCATGTTAAACAAAACTTCATCCCTCTTTACAGAATTGGTTAATATTTGGTTAAAATTTGCCCAGTGCTTAATTAGTGGAGTGCTCACAATTGTAACACAGATTTCACTGCAAATAGCCAACAGTAATTTTCGTATTTGGCTGATCTTAAGATTTGGGAAAAGAAAAGAACAACTGGAAACTGAGCAAAGGCCTAAATAAAGGTTGCAGAACTGTTTCTGTAGAGAAAGGTCACGGCAGCTCATCGCTATATATTCCACAAATGAAATGGTAATATCCCATTATCATTCTGACTGCAGAATAAGTCTTTCTGCTTTGAAACACCTTTGACCAACAAGATGGTAATATTTGAGGATGTTTTATTTATTCCTACTTTATGATAATTACAGTGAAGTTGTCGGGTCTGTGAAACAGCCCATGAAATACACCTGTAAGTTCAAATATGCTTTTAGGACTTACTGATGGATGGATGTTGAACAGAAGTTGTTTCTTTCTTGCCCATTGACTTTCTCAGAAGATTATTTTTGAGAGTGGGAATGTCACTGTTATCTGGTAGCATAATGTTATCACGAGACCTGTTGGAGCGAGGCCAGAGGAGGGC
>NW_010117522.1:0-7531 GCF_000699245.1 Pterocles gutturalis
AATGAATTGTAAAGGGAGAAGCAAGGGAGATAACACCCAGGTAATACTCCACAGATTAATATCTAAACATGTCCTCAACCCAAGGCAGGCCCATGGCATCTCTGTCTTTGTGAGAACAATCCTTTGTTTTAAGCACCTTTTCACTCACAATGTCCTCAACCATACAAGGATTGTAAATACTAACGGGAAGCTCCCAATATGTGTGCTTTCAAATGCTAAAATTGGCCTCGGTATATGATTCAGTTGCGATGTTGTAAAATGATGTGCAGTTATACAGAAATGCCGTACTGCCTGAGGAGGCACTGCACTGTGCACAAGGAAGAGCTAGCTCAGCACAGGAACATCATCATGCCCTTTCTTTCCTACTCTGCATTTCAACTGCGTTTGCTGGAGAGAGGTTGTTTTGTGTTGTCACAGCTTTCTTGGAAGTTATATAATTACATACTTTCAGACATTTAAAAAAACCTGCAACACAGATTACAATTCAGTCAGTAGTGTTTCATGAACATTAAAAATGCCAAATCTCCATTTCTTTTAACACAACTCATAACCTTATATACCACAGGAGTTAAAACAAACATGTCTGAGGTACCTAATTGGTTACAGTTCAATGTCAAGAAGTTTTTATCCAAGTAAAAAGTAACACCATCTTTAGGCTGCCCTCAATGGTATTTTGTTTATAAATGTGTATTAGTGAACAGGCTGGTGACATGGCTTTTGTACCCTGACGTACAAGTAAACGGAATGTTTACAAAGGGTGTATAGAGAGAGTGAAATATATTTAGTTTTTAAAGAGCTGAAGAATGTTGAAAAATGTATTTTTAGTTAGTTTGATGTAGGAAAGGAGTATAAAAATCTATCAGTTCACCTGTCATTAGAAGTATCTTCTTCCGTTCTTTCTGATGGGGGCATATTGGTGAAATCTAGAAAAAGTATTTAATAAAAATTAATGTCATTTTGGACTTCCTGTGGCAGTCACTCTCTTGGCAGGAACAGGAATCACTGGAACTGAGAAGCTGAATCTGTGCAGCTTTAAAGAGACAGGCTTTCTTATTTTGTCATGTTAAGTTTTTGGGTTGGGTTTTTTTCCCCCTTCTGTCGATGAGGGAAGTGCATGTTCCCAGGGTGATAAATAGCACAGACACAGTGATTAGGCTTGGATCACTAATGTAAATAACTAATAAACTTTGGAAGGAGGCCTCAGCATCCCTAACTCATGTTTTGGTCATTTGCAAGTTAAAAGTTATGATTATAGTGGATGAGAACTCCTTCAGTGCACTCTTGCAAACATAGAATAAAAGAATTTCGTAGTTTAGGACAAGGATTAAATTTGTAATCCATTTTAAGGTTTGGGTTTTTTTTTCATGCTGTAGAGCTTCATCTTCTCATTTAGGTGTACTGTGTCTTGCTGCATTTTCTGTTTCTTCTCTACTACCTTACAAAACCACAAAAATTAAAGAAATAGTAAAACTTTCAGTTTCCAAATATGAAGCATTTTAACAAGCAAAGTAAAGGAAAATATTTTCTTCCCTCCTTCATCATCAGTTCCAATAAATGGTAACTTCTGGCAATAGCAAATTAACGGTGATGAGAGTTGTAGAGTTTTTAGGTTGTCTTAATTACCTTAGTTTCCATTTTTCTGCCAAAAATGTTTAATTCTGGCTAAGTTAAATATACAGTGATGTGATACTTGAGTCATAAACAATAAGCATTTAATATCTGAGTCAATGAGTTACTCGTTATCCCCAAAAATCATCCCCCAGCACCACCATTAGAATTGCTTTAGCACTTCACCATATTTGATGCACGTACTGTGTATTTTGTAGGAAAAATGCTGTTATTTAAAGATCTCCCTCAGATGGGTTTGATCTTTAATGCTGTTTATAGTATTATGACATTGAGCAAGTAAGTCTTTTGAGCAAACCAACAGAAGAACAAGGCGAGGTTTTCCTATTTCTATTTAGGGAGGCTGCAAGATGTGACATTGAACAGATGATACTGGTAGTACTTTTGGAAGACTTCATCGAACACACGTGTAGCTAGCTGACTGTGCTTTCCAGAGTGTGCCTCTACTGCTAATCAGCCCCATCTCCGTTAACTGCTAGCGATACTTCAGGAACAATTAGCCCTCCAGGGATCCCTACTCGTTGTGGGCAACTGCTTACCACTTATTGCAGTTAAGTCTGCCGGTGTGTTTCAAAACACACCATTTATTTGATAATTAAAATTTTCCAGGCCTTTGTAGCAATTAGGTATTCTACAGGCTTCGTTATAGCTATATGAGCACTACCACCCTTCTGACCGTGGAGATTTTCTGTTGGTTCTTTAATTGGGGTGGAAAAAGTTATCCGCAAAGGCAAACACTAGTGTTTGATTTAAACCTAGTTGCCATGATCTCTTCAGTCTTATGGGGCGGTTTTGTTTTGTTTTTTATTATATGTACCTAGGAAAAGACCTAGGTTAATACTTTTTGGTTTTCTTCTTAAGCAATATTTGCCTGCTTAGTATGAGTGTAAATTCCTCCCTCGGCCAGTACAGTAAGGGCGCCCATGTCCAGTGGAGCATACCGGGTTTTGTTGCATTCTGTTGTAGGTGGAGCATGTTTTACTTTTAGGCTAATTTAGAAAAAACAAGAACTCTTAACTTAAACCCACTAAACAACTTAAACTTTATAAAAAACCCCAAAAGCCCTCAAAGTAAGTTGCAATAAAATACATATTAAATGTAGAACACTGTGAATTTCTGCCAGCCACTTTGAAGTATCTTGATTCTGAGTGGGTGTATGTTCTGTATGTTACAGAAGTGTCTGTAACTTTTTTTAAATGTAAAAAGAAAATCCCAGCGACCTACCATTGCCAACCATCTGTTTCCTGTATGCTTACCCTGCTTCTCTTTTAGAGATTCTTGCCCTTGTTCATGATTCCTTTTCACCAAGACTCCAGTATCTGTTCTTATAAACAGTCTGTTATTATTTTATACACGTGTAGTACAACTACACATTCAACATGTAGTACAGGTGAGCTTCTTGTTAGTACCCTAATGCTAATAATAAGACACTTAAACTTTTTTCCCAAGTAAATTGTTATATATTTTTTAGTTCATTCTCTGACTGTAGAGGGAGCCGATGATAAAGTTTTCAAGGAAAACAAACGTGTTGTTTCTATGGGAACGTTTAAACATTGTACTATTTGGAAACAAAGGATCAGAAACAAAAGGCTGATTTTTCACTTGAACTTTCCTTGGTGGGGGGAGACTGGGGAATGTGTGAATTGCTGACATTAACTGCGTTTTCCTGTGGGCCCTTTCTGTAGATAAGTGTTGTAAGAGAGGATGATTTGAATATGTATCTTTTAAGGTGAATACATTTGGTCACCTGCAAATCTCTCAGATACAGAGGACAGCTTTTCTGTGATAAGGTGTAGTTATGTTGCCTTAACACTACCCAAGGAAATCCCCAAATCTGCAGATTTGTTTCTTCTGGTGTGGAAAAGAAAACCCGGGCTATTAGTAATAGCTCATATTAAGATCCTTATGAACAGAAACTCAGTAAGAATACATGAGTAAAATGAAAGGACTGCGAAGTATTGAAAAATACCTGCAAATGTTTCAGAATATCCACTTACATTTGTTAGACATGTATACCTAAATGTACACAGTTAATATATGCTTAATATAGATATATATATATATCTATGACTGTAGACACCCATGTTCAAGAGTTCTGATAATATGTAATAATTTGGGGATATGTAGGAAGCAATGAGATCTGACCATGCTTATTTCTCTGTAGTTTATTTTTTTTATATATTTCTGACATTAAATACTTTGATAACTGGCCTAAGGTTTGCCTTACCCCACTCCGTACAGAACAGTAAGATAAAGATGGGTCTATTTTGAAAGCTCTATAATGTGTTTTTATTCCACAAATTAAAATGCCAGTTTTATGTGATAGATTAAAAAAATACACGCAAATTTTAAAAAGCCAATCTCTTTAATATACTGTTAAAACAATTTTATTGCTGCAATTTAATTAGATACATTCACATACAAAACTTTATATTCTCTTATTTATTACTACAGCAGAACTCAGAATATCTGGCAAGTTGCAGCTGGGCCTGCTTAGGCGTGTTTCCCTCACTTTCATATCTGTTATTTGTCTAAATTAAAGCAGTAAATGATGTCACAGTAAGTCAACTGCAAATCAATAAGTGATTTGTATCAAAGCGCAGATATGCGAAAGTGATGATATGCTTTTATTGTACCCTTGGATACAGCACCCTTTCTGCCCCATCCATCCAATTTCCTAAGATTTTCTTTTTTTCTTTTCCCATATGTCCTCCTCTTTCGCAACTGACAACTGATCTAAAGAACTCTGTCATTTTTCTCCCGTGTGCTGTTTTGACATGGGGCCCTCCATAAAGAAACAGAAAATGGTGGGAAATCTCCTCTGATCTCCATACAAATGAAGAAGTAAGCAGGAAGAAAAATTAGGATTTAGGAGGCTAAATTAGTTTATCATTAAACACTGAATTTTATTTGTTAACTTGCTGGTTTGTTATTCCTGAAATAACAGAATGATAACAAACCCCTCCAACTCTTGCCTTCCAATCTGTCAGAATATGATCTGGTGAAACTTCTCTGACAATCTGGTTAATCAACTGGGTGCCTGTTTTATAGCATCTTCTCGATCAATTATTGTAAGAGATAAAACTATCTAAAATTTGTTGGGCATCATATGGTTAATCCAGAGGTTAAATAATAGTTCCTTTTCTTAATCTTTATATTCTGTGATTAAAAATGTTTTTCTCCTCAGTGTTTTTTATTTAATCTGTAACACATCTGGCACAAGCCAACCTTTGCTTGATCATGTATTCTGTAATAGAGTACTTAATTGATTCTTCTGCATTTCATTTCAGCAGAGGTTTGAAATGAATCATGAACTTTTCCTCATTCTGATTTGTATTTCACTATATTTGGAGGATGTTTTAAATAAAAATATTTGAACATTTAAAAAATCAATTTAGTAAATAAAAATTAAAACTATTTAATACAATCAAAATTAAAATATTTAAATATTTTAAATATTAAAAATGTCTTTATATTGCCCATTTACAGCTTGATTTTAAAAGAAAAAATAAAATTATTATGAACAGGAAGAGGGGCATTTAAAGGGAAGGTTCTTGTGTATTACAGTGGATAAGCTGCTCAATACCTGTCCATTCAGAATCTTTTAATTTTCCATTTACTGGAGTAGGAGAGTTCTGAGGAAAGTTTTTTTTTTTTTCTTTTTTTTTTTATTATCACTTGCCATTAGGATTTTATAAAAGAGGGAATACACAATAATTTACAGAAAGACCATAGGGCACAGTGACAGAAAGGTGACTGCTGTACAGGTTTTATATTTTGCACAGCAGGGGGCTGTGTTTACCAGCGGTATGTGAGTAGATGTTTATTGACTTGTTTTTCTGTGGGGACTATGAGTGACTACGTAGGATATTTAATTTAAAAAATATGTAATGTTTTAATTCTGTTTAAGGCTTAGACAAACTTTTCTCACTTACTGGTGTTTGTCCTTTGTTTTGGAGGACTGAATATTACAATACTTTTGTGGTAGTTTTTTAGTATCTATATCAAGGTAAAGTAAAAGTAAATTAGGTAAAATCTTCTAGCACCGGAACTGTTTCTTCTTTTCCTCTTTGAAGGTTATTCCTGTATGTTTTTGCTCATGTGTATGCTGTGCATGTAAGAATGGACTTTATTGACCTGCAGTGTTCTTCAGGTCCTTACCTGTGCTTTGTGTAGTTTTCTCCTGTCAACCTGGGGAGGTAGGGTAGAGCACCACTACCATATCTCATGTCTTTCTTACAGATCCTGAATAGCCTGTTTACAACAAAACAACTGTCAGATGTTCCTTTTCTCTTTACAGTGCAGTTTACAAAAACTGTATAGAGTAACTTTTGTTATAAGCAGAGTAGTGGTTTCTTATATTCCTCTATTAATGTGGCAGCAGCATATAACTG
Organism: Pterocles gutturalis; assembly: GCF_000699245.1. Taxonomy (NCBI): domain Eukaryota; kingdom Metazoa; phylum Chordata; class Aves; order Pterocliformes; family Pteroclidae; genus Pterocles; species Pterocles gutturalis. Next base: position 6,021 of record NW_010117522.1, read on the forward strand.
AAGCAGCCATCCCAGCCTCCCTGTCCCTTAATGTTCTTTTGGTTTGCTTTTCTAATAAACAGTACAGATAGGATGTGATGACATTTTTATTCTGCACTGTTCTTGCCTCAAGCCTTTCAGCAACAGAATTCTACCTGCAGAAATACATAATTGTCTCAAAGGGTAGGTAGAAAGATTGACAGGGGACTCTGGAAGTGACAAAAAATTGTTTTGGATTCTGAATGTCTGGTGTCCTTATTTAAAGGGAATGGTTTTATGTTAGTAAAGAAAGTTTTTTTTTACTGTGAGGGTGGTGAGACACTGGAACATGTTGCCCAGGGAAGTTGGGGATGCCCCATCCCTGGAGGTGTTCAAGGCCAGGCTGGATGAGGCTTTGAGCAACCTGGGCTAGTGGGAGGTGTCCCTGCCCATGGCAGGGGGTGGAACTTGATGATCTTTAAGGTCCTTTTCAACCCAAACCGTTCTATGATTATATGAGTACCAAGTTCCATGAAAGACCTTCAGTATTATTTCCTTGCCCATTTTGACTCAAGCTGTTTTAATCAGTGATACAAATAATAATTTTTGCCCAGCAAGGAATGTTTGTCTATCTCTTTTTCGAAGGTATTGGTAGTCCCAGGAACTGTCTCATCCATCATCAGATTACAGTTGATTTAGGATTTTGCATCTACTGGGTGAATGGATGAGGATACTTAGTAACCTGGTGAAACAACAAGCTGTGTTTCCCCCAAGGAAACTGCTTAGCCCTTTTTCTCAGACTAATCTATCAGTATGGAAATTACTCAGGTAAACAAAACTTTGGTGGGATAGAGCAAAATTTCGGATGAGTATGGATGCCTGTTGTCATGGTTTGTTAACAAACCTCATGAAGTGGAAATTTTAACGAAGCACATTAATTTCCTTGATTGCCAATGATAACTTGTGTAAGAAAACAAGCTCATTTATTCACGTGCATTTATTTGGAAGTCAGATATCTAGAACTTCAGGTTCTTTACACAGTGACTCATACACTTTGACATTTCTGTAAGAATGGAAAAGTTTTTGTGTGAAGCTGTTGTAAAGGTGTCATAACACCCACTTTTTATTATGGGTTATTGTCTATTAGACCTTGTAATATGGTGTGCAAAGATTTACACTCATGATGTAAGAGCATGCTTACAATAAATATCTTCTATGATAAGTGAATGCCTTAATATCATTGTAGCAATCTGTTAAATCTCGAATGCACTATAGGGTAAATTTTTGTTTGCTGAGGCTTTTGCTCACAGCAGAACTCATTCATTGCAAGTGTACTGCAACTCTGTTTACATTCTACTAAAGATGTAACTGTTTTGATCAGGTTTCCTTTTAAAGACAACTTAAAAATACTGGTATGTTGCTTTTCTGTGTTTTCTTTTCACAGTTCAGTTGAGTTCAGAATGATCATTGCAAAGCTCTTTGTTTACATATCAGACACAGTGTTAATATATAGTTCTTTGTGGTTTAGGTTTGTGGTATATTCGATTATGATT
>NW_010117523.1:0-24825 GCF_000699245.1 Pterocles gutturalis
GGCCCCGAGCCAAGGGCTAGCCCACCACACCATGGGAAGAGGCTTATTGGCAATCACTGAGCAAGGAACTTCCAAGAAGTGCATTAAGCCACCTTCTAGAAGAAAAGCTTAAATTTAATCAGCCCTGTAGCATGCAAGTGTGCTGCACCTGGAGGACTGTAAACTCAACATCTAGCTTGCTAGTGAGAGTCTCCCAGAGCAGAGATCAGAGTAATTAGCCCTTCTAGTAAATGGAGTGCAACTGAAGAGGCCTGCAAGGGAGCTGCCCCACTTGTACAGTGTGCCAAGGTGCGTTACCGATAGCCACCCAACATGTCACGCAGTTACTGCCAAGTGGCAGATGCTTTCTGCAATGGCTGACATTAAAGGAGGCTCTGAATATGCATGTTGCCCTCTCTGTTGACAGCTGAGTCTCTGATGTAGTGAAATGCAGAACATCTGCCAAAGGAGCAAGCCTTCCTGAATAAATTAGCATCCACCCGGGATATGAGCTTGGACCCCTCAACCGGCTGAGGCCAGACAAGAGACCAGCAAGGGGATGCGGGGGCAGCCATGCCTCACTTCCCAGGTCTCCAGGAGGCTGGTGAAAGGCAAAACCATTATGCATGCAGGAAGAGCACAGGGGTGGCGCGTGGCCTTGCCCACATACAGGTCCTTTGTGTACAAGCCTGGGCTTGTTCGTTGCGATCCCTGGGTCACCACAGGAAGTTAAAGATGTCCCCAAGTGGGAGGGAGGGAGGGAGGAAGGAAGGAAGAAAGGAAGGAGGGAAGGGAGGGAGGAAAAGCTGTGTCGTGGTTTCCATCAACGTTGGGTGCAAAATTCCTCCTGCACATCATCAAAAGCCCACAGGTATTATCAGGCACACTGCTGGGAGCATAACTCAGCCTCTCTGCATGCTGTCACTTGCTGATGCCACACTCTACTGCATCACTGGAGGACAGGAATAACAGAGAATCAAACTCCTCCATATCCAAGTTCTGCATCGCGGAGCTAATCAATTCCTCCTTCCCCCACAGGTGATCAACAGAAGCCCTGATGCACAGACAAGACATTTCAAGAGGGTGCAGGCAGGATCAGCAGAGACATTATCTGCCTCTTTTTCAGCCTGTCCTCTCCTGAAGTCAGAAATCTGATGCTGAAAGAGACCTTGGGATATGGCATCCCTTTTGTCCATTGTGGGGCAGCACTGCCTTTTCCTTGCTGCAGTGATGCAGCGGGGTCTTCTGAGCAACAGGCTCTGCAGACCTTCCAAGCAAACAGGCCATTCCCAGAGGTTTGCATCTGCCTTCACAGAATTTATTGTCCAGGCTCTGGCTTGGGTCGCAGCCCCGGCTGGGCGGCTGCATTCATTGGCTTGATGGGAATGCTTACTACCAGGGAGAGGAGGCAACTCACTGAATTTTGATCACATTTTGGCTGCCAGTGCCAAGGACAGGAAAATACTTGTTTACATGATTAGAAACAAGATGTGTTACATACACATAGTCTCGTCAGCAATTAGTACCTCAGCATAGCAGACAATAACCTCCTGGCTGAATACAACGCAAATCCCTTGGCTATGACCTTCTGGTGTGCCTCCAGGACACTGATATTCCCAGAACTCACCCGAGGGAAGGGCACCTCAGCTGGATTCCTGGTTTGACCAGCAAAAAGAAAATGTACTGGGGAGCTAACAAGACCTTTGCAGTAAATGCAGCTAGAAGAAACAGGGAGCCTATGTGCCTCAGGCATAGCTGCATTTGGTGAGCGACAGTTTTATCTCTCCTTCAGGAGTAACTCAGTGGGAGTCAGTGAGCCACAGTGGTTCAGAGAAAAACAAAATCGAGTTCTTCATGTCTGTGCAATAAAACACAGAGGAGAGATGCGAGACAGCCACAGGCTGGGGTTAGAGCACTGTTCCCCTTCCAGGGGATGCTGGGCCACAAACAGAGGTGGGAGCTCAGCAAAAGCCTCGGGACAGCTCTTTGCAGTGCTCAGACTGCAGCTTGCTGGTGGGCCAGGCCAGAAGACAGAGCTGCGCTTAGTGGCGTTGTGAAGAGAGCTGGTCTTGGGCAGTGTTTTCACCTGGCCGGTCTGCAACATGGGCAAACCCTCAGCAACAAGACTCCTGCTGCCAAATCCCCACCAGATCTATGGGGATCTTTGCAAATGATAGATTGCAACCTCCCTCTTATAGGAGGGTTTGGAAATGCAAAGCACCTTTACGACTGCATCCCAGTTCATTAATCTCTGAGCAGTTACACAACCTATGACCCCAGCTGCAGAACCACACAAGCATTCGATCCCTGTCCCTCTCTGTCTACCTCTCTTGTTGTGTCTCTCTTTAACATTAGAGATGCAAGTGCTTCAGCTTTTACTTGAAAAACCTTTAATGCAACCATCTAAAACCAGCTTCCCTTAAGGATGCTGCCTTTTAGCTTGGAGAAGAGAATGAAGTCTCCAGGGAGACCTCATTGCAGCCTTCCCATACTTTAAGGGGGTTTATAAACAGGAGGGGGAGTGACTATTTACAGGGGTTGATAGTGACAGGATGAGGGGGAATGGTTTTAAACTAAGAGAGGGGAGATTCAGGTTCGATATTAGGCAGAAATTTTTCACTCAGAGGGTGGTGAGGCACTGGAACAGGTTGCCCAGAGAAGTTGTGGATGCCCCATCCCTGGAGACATTCAAGACCAGGCTGGATGGGGCCCTGGGCAGCCTGCTCTAGTGGTTGGCAGCCCTGCCCACAGCAGGGGGTTGAAACGAGATGATCTTTGAGGTCCTTTTCAACCCAGGCCATTCTATGATTCAATGATTCTATGATTCTATGATGATTTAGGTGTCTTTTGCAGGTCATCATCTGTCACAAGAAATGCAGGACATTTGGTTTTTTTATACTGCCATAACGGGTAACACCCTCTGCTTCCTGAATCTTCCAAAATAAGTTGTATGCATCTCCGGATAACTTACAGACAGGCCAAAAATAGGAAACGAACCTCTGAATTTAATTTTTTGCTTTTATTTTTTTTCTTGGATATGCTCCCTGTGTTGAGCATGTCCAACACATCCAATGACTGCACTTCCTGTTAGGTCAGGCATTAGACAATAGTTTTCCAAGAGCCTGGAAATGAGAGAAACCCATAAAACAATTCCACATTCATCAGCGTGGAGCTGCTGGCACCCACTGAAAGGTCTGCCCTGGAAGTGGCCTGGGTTGTCTCTCTCCTGTCTGCCTTCTTAATACTGCTATTTCTCTTCCAAAAGTCTTCCCAAGCTGGCTGCTTTTATCTGCTCTTGCTACCTACTGAGCCTCCCTGCTCTTCTCAGGCTGCGCATCCCTCAGTGTCTTGCTCCCACTCACTGGTGAGATTAATGCTGTGTAATATTCCAGAGCTATCACATTCTGTTACTTGGAGCTCATCTCGTTCTTTCTCAAAAATGAATTTAAATTAAAAAAAAAACCACGCAATTGAAAGCCTTTATATCTAAGTGGCTACACAGATCTAGGAGAAAGTAGTGGGTGGGGGGTAATGAAGGGGAGCCCACATCAGACAAATGGGTAGTTTTTTTGATGTGAGAAATGGTTCTCCACTTTATTTAGGTGTAGGCATGAAACTTGTATGAGCCAACACTACCTAGCATGCAGTGAAAAGTCTGCCTAATTTTGAGCTCCTGGGTGCTTTGGATTGCCCTCCACAGGATTCCTGACCAGGTCAGCAACAAGGCAGGGACTGCACCAGCCCAAAGACTGAGGGATGTTGGGAGGTGGAGCGGAGGAGCCATCCTGCTTCATGGACATGCTGTTGGCGACAAGCGCTTAGCTCAGGGCAAGTCTGGCTGCAGGACAGTGGTGCTGTGATTCACCTCCTTGGGCTAGGAGCCAGCTAGGAAACTGCCAGGAAAACAAATTCTCACACTTCTCAGGACACAAGCAAGAGGTGGGTGGGAAACTGGGCAAATCTCACTAGTGAATAGTTGGAGAGTCAACTGCAGAGTCTCTTGGCCCATCTGTCTCCAGCACCGGCAGGGCCCTGCTCAAGTCTGTTCCCAAAGCGCTGGATCTGCCCTTCCTGTGCCCCACAAGTGGACCGGAGGATTTGCCTCCCTCCACCCAACCCAGGGGTCAGCTCCAGAGCACAGCATCTAACTTCACCATGCATGGGCAGAGGAGGCACCTTCTACCCATACTCACACTTCCCTTTGAAACAGATGTTGTTCCTTTGCCTTTCAATGGAATAAATGCTGTGAAGCACTACAATGATAGTTAAAAATGTACATGCATGCTACGTCATGGAAGAGTGAGCTAACAAGGTAATGATTATTAACTCCAGTGTTTCAAACAGGGGGAACTGAGTTCCCTGGAAGAGCAAATTAGGTGGAATGTTGTTACTGACAGCTCCTACAGCAGCCCAGTCGGGTGCATGGCAGACAGGTCTTCTGACCCACACAGCAAAATGCAGATTTACATGGTACAGAATGATGTTTTTCCTCCTAGGAAGGACAGTGTCCGTGGGCTGGAGCTGATGAAATCTACTCTGCTTCATACCTTTTGTGGGCAATGCTTGGCTGGACAAAGCCTCTCTTCTGTGCCATTCTGGAGAAAGAATAAACTAGCTTATTCCTGCTTGTATTGAACTTGACTGCCAGCCATTTTCAGTTTGTTGCAATAAAGTGAGAGCTACTAATCTCTGGCTGGTATAAGACTCCAACAGCAACGAGGTCAAAAAGGAGAGAAGCATTCTGCACTTTGAAGAGTACTGGAATATTTGCCAAGACCAAGAACAGTTTTTTCTCTAGCCAGTCAAGGGACACAGAAGCTTTTCCAGACGTTGTTGTCCAATGCAGAGCAGTTTGGCCAAAAGCAATATTCTGGAGGAATCCACTCTGGGCTGAATTTGGATTTTATTTTTAGTCAGAAGGTCTGTCCTTCATTGCAAGGAGTAAAATACCATGCAATCTATGTTCAGACATCCACAAAAATAATACTGCTTTGAGACATGCTGCAGTAAAAGCAAACCCCCACCCACCGATTCTCCTTCACCTTGGAGTACAGCCATGGTGCCTATCATCAATTTGTATGGTGTCCAAGCCATGCCAGGGTATGGGAACATTGATGTCCTGTCAGTGGGGCTCACTCCCCAGCACCCTTTGCCCAAGCCTGGCTCCTGTGTTAGGTCACTTTTCTGACACTGGAGTTTCAGGTTGGGGGAGGCAGCAGCAAGCAGAGGGCCTTCCCCTCTGCTGTCGTGGTCCAGGTGCCCAGCCTGACCTTCTCCCTGGTTTCAGGCTTCTCTGCAGAAACACTTCCTTCTCATTACCGTGAGCAGTTTTACAGAAAGGCCCCACCACTTATTACACACTGCAGTAATTTCTGGTGTGATGTGTCTGTGATTGACTTCTCCATAATGGTGAAAATAAAGAGTAGGCTCATGGAGACAGTAGGAGAAAACCAGAAATGCTTCTCAGTTTTCAGTGTGAAGTACTCTGGGACGTGTCACATCGTCCCAATAAAGTCTAGAAACCCAGGGCTTCCTGGTGGACAGGGATTTATCCCCATGCAACATCAGATCCCGGCATGGATCCCATTCCATTTCTACCTTCATCCACAAATGCCATCTTTCTCCTTCCTCCCCCGTGCCCGCAGTCCCCTGTTCAAGGGTCACTAGACCCTGAGTTCATGCCTCTCAAGACAGTGTTAGGAAAATCATCTGACTGCTGAGAGCAATGCCTGGCTGCCCAAGGCTGCTCTGGAAGACTGGTGTGTTAGGCCAGCTCAGTGTCATCTGGCAACATAATGAGGTCTCCTCAGAAATGCAGTTTCAAAATAAATTACCTGGGCTCGCAGATGAGCTGACACCTGGTCACAAACTAATCCTGCCTAGGGAAAATCTGGGCACAACAGCAGTACACAGGGATATTGCTACTTAAAACTGTGGTAAAACTCGGTCTGAGATTTTTGTCTTTTACACTTTTCTAGATACTAGCTTGCTAATTGCTTTCTTTTTACAGAGGGTCCTATCATATGTAGAAAACATAGGGAATAACAAACTTTTTGTAACCCCCTTGCAGAGTCATCCAGCTCACAGATGCAGAGTAGCCATTGCCTATGCTTGGTGATGCTCAGTGGCAGCTCTCTGTGCCCGTTGCTCTCAGAGATAGTGTCTCACTTGACAGATCAGACCACACACAGATGAATGAAAGACAAGGTTTAGTAAGAAGGACTACAAGTGTCCCCTGGACTTTTCTTCCAGAAGCTGCCTAATACCCAATCCTTCAGCATGAAAAAAAGATATAGTTTATCATCATTTTATTTTTGCTTAAAAATAAGAATTTGGAGCCTCCTTTTTCATTCTCTAGTAATACATTAACTGTAGTTATAGGCGTTTGCAGACAATAATAGTATTTCTACTTTTCTATTGCAATGCGATAGAATAATACAAAGGTTTAGCTAGGAGGAGAGTTTGACCTCTGTGTAAAAGCTGTCACAGTGAAAATAAAAATGAATCCAGCAAATGGCACAGCTGAACAAACCCCCACTGCCTCAGTTTCAGCAGGGCGAGTTGCTGCACCATGATGGCACTTGGACACCAGTGCTGGTGTGCAGGCAAGCTGCTGGGAGCAGCCACGATGCGCCCAGAGGATGCACCTCTGCCATGTACGCAGCAAGGAGCTAGCAGCATTTGCCAGAGCCACCCCATTTTCCACAGCTGCCTGTTGTCCACTCTGTGCCTGAGAGGCTGGAGTACGCAGGGCTGTCAGCCCACTATGTGTGGGGCTCAGCGGGATGGGAGGCACAAGGCCACCTTTAACAAAGTAATAATGAACATCTGCAGCTGGTGTTACCGAAGCACTCTGCTAGCCCTGGATAAACGCAGCCTGCATGTGTTCTGAAGGAAGCAAGAATCCAGTTTTGTTCCCTCCTCACATCAGTTTAGAGAGGCCAGTGGCATTTCACTGTGTATAAAAATTAACACTGTTTTAAATTATTAAAAAAATATTTAAGGTATATAATCACATGAAACTCCTTCCTTATTATTACCTATTCTCTTTGTTCAGGGACTCTCCTTAGCCAGACATGGCATCCACGCAGCAGAGGCCCTCTCTCTGCCGGCACAGTGTCGATGGCCGCTGGAAGCTCCCCTGGCCCAGCTCCTGGTGCAGCTCCAGCGACACACGTGGAGCCACATCCTCCCTGCCGGCTGGTGAGCCAGCACTGACTCCCACTGTGCGTTATCACATTTCCTTCCTCCCTGCGCTGAAGGGAGGAAGTACTGCCTGGGGCACTGCTTGCAAAGCACGCATGCATCCAGCTATGGTAAAATGAAAGTATCCTCAGCCATTTCCTCCCTGGTAAGCTGTCCCAAGAATTAGCCCACTTCTTCATGTGGCTCTTTACCACATCCCTCCATGGCGTCACTTACAGGAACAGGCCTCAACTTTCCTTGTTCGCAAAATGAGATGAAATCATAGTTACCTTGTGTTATGCATCAATTTACTAAGCAGTAAACATTGAACTTGCAGCAAAACCAATAATAACGGAAGCTGATGAAGTGCTTTGGTCAAGAGGGCATTGCTCAGGCATGGTGACCCTGTAGGAAGAGGGGCTAACGGCAGGGGAAACGGCAGGCACAGCCGTGGAGAGCTCTGCACCCACCTCCGGGCCTCAGCCCCACGTCCTACCGCGGGAGGCACTTTATTTCTCCCCTTTCCAGGAGCCATATGGCACACAGTAAGGGATGGGCACGAAGCTGAGCGTCGCCAAGGGTTCACAAAAAATCTTAGTGATACTCTGCAGCTTCACCAAAGGAGGCAGCCAGTGGGGCTTGGGAGAAGCCATTTTTGGGGGCAGTTCACAGGCTCCTGAGGGAGCTGGGGCAGGCCTCACTCCCCAGGCAGCTCGGTGACAGAAGGGCGGCAGGGAGAGGATTATTGCAATCTTCTGGAAAGAGGCAGGAAGGAAGTGGGAGTGCAACTTCCTACTTGGGACAGTGAGACTTGACCCCTGCTAAATTTCCCTATGACTCAAATGGTCTTTCTTAAAGCAGCCCTCCTTCCAATGACTAAAAAATAGCAACTGCTGAAGCAGAGGAGACTGCTGACTAATGCTGTACTAGAGGATACATCTTTCTCTTGAGAATAAGTTGATACAAGCACCAGCTTCTGGATGAGCCAGACAAGACTGGCAGGGTTACCATGTGGCAGCTGACCTGCAGTGCAGGCAGGTTTTAGGTGACTAAACAGGGCAGCTTCAATAAAACTGGTCTACAACTGTATTACAACCTACACAAATGTCAATTCTAAAGGGATCTATGTTTTTGATGGCAAAAATTTTTGGAGTCCTCAAATGAAAAGTGCATGAAAACTCACAGCAGAGACCACAGGCCTTCCCTAAATCAGCTCCACTTGAACATGAGCATATCGTTTGGAAAAACATCCCATTCCAATGCCAAGTGCCCAGTGACCACAACCTTTGGCAAGCTGTGGCAAGGAGAAATTCCCCTGACCATGAAAAATCTGGGCTTTATTTCCAGGCTGAATTTGTTGAGATGGACCTTCCCCCCATTCACTGTCATGGCTCTCACCTGCCAAACTGAGGACCTCCGCAACGGCATGGTCGTGATGGGCGTACCAATGGATAGAAAGCGTGATTTAACCACAGGGACAGAGCTCCCAGCAGCTCCCACAGCGAGGCAGGGCTTTCAGTGCATTTGCCAAGCAGGCATTTCATATTGTGCCCATCCTACAAAGCAGTTTTAGCTGTACTGTGTCAATAAGCAGACCTTCTCCTTCACCAGACCCCAACTTTTGTATGGCCTGCAAACATGATCAATGCAGGATTTGTGCTGTTGCCCTTCAGACCCTTGATAAAAGCCATTAAAGATGTGGGCTCAAGGAGCAGCCACTACAGGCAGGTGCAAACCCACCAGGAAAAGAGGTACACACACACACGCACATGCACACGCACACACCACAGTTAATGCAGGAGAAGAGGCAAGATTAACACTGTGGTTGCCTGCAGGACCCCACTGGAAACCAGCCTGCTGAAATGATTCTGCAGTTATGGTTACATTGGAGGTCTTGGCGTACGTCACTTTCGAAGCCACCAAGCATGCTCCACTTCAGTTATGTATCATTCTGGGATTTTTAATCAAAACATTGTATTTTCCCAAAGAAAATGCCTGGATTAAAACTACATTTAAACAAGTATATTTTTACCTTTACCCATTAAACACAATCTCAACAAAGAAGAGGTCTCCAGTTAGTTTGACATTGATAAATGCTAATGATTTATTGGCATTTATTACCTCCCTCCCCCTTAATTTTTTAATAAAGAATCCCATTCAGCTATTCCATTATTTTGCCTGGACTCGAAGATCATGAATGGACATCTCTTTTATACTTTTTAAATATTAGTAAAAGCATCATCTTTCTTTCACATTTCTGGTGTTTCCCTAGTGCTCCTAGCAACACCGCACATCAAGTTCTTTGATAGTTTCTGCTCAAAAGCCTTTTGAGTTACTTTTGGACAAAATAAACATTTTCTAGTTGTCATGCAACATTTGCTTTCTCCGTAGTCCTTGCCTTGACCAGGAACTCTGTTGAGTATTGGGCTGGTACCACTGATATAACTCGTATGGTCCTGAAATATGTTTAACGACCTCACCTTGCAGAAACACATTATTTTTCTTACTTGGCTCATTCAGACTGGTTTCTCTCTTTTGAGTTTACCGTTTTGCTGCCATCCTGCTGTTACAGGATGCATCTATTTGACACATTTCAGCTGTTGCAGATGACTGCAGGTGCCACCCACACGTTGGTGAGGTGTCCTTTCCCCAAGGAGTGCCCATCCAGCACCTCAGAGGAGGTCAGCAGGTACGGGAGATGCCTGCCCTGGGGTCATGCCAGGAAAGGGAGAAGCCCAGCATAAGAAAGCTTCAAGCTAACACAGCATCCCTCCATGACAAAACACTCTTCTGCTTAAAAAGAAGCAGATTGCCCTGGGGAGAGCAAATTAGCAACCAGTATCTGACACTGTTTGTCTTTCTTCTGATGGATGAGCCATTTTTTCCTCTCTTTCAGAGTAATACTTGGCTGTACTTTCCTTTTAATGAGCTTTTGGACCAAAGCCCAAAATGGATCAAAGTCATTGGAGAGAGGGACCGGAGGACACATGACCCAAACCTTCGCCTTTTTTCTCTTTTTCTTTACAAACAGAAGTTGGACTTTTCATTACTGAGGTTAATGTCAACATAGGGACTTGGTGCTTTGCTTCTGGAGTGGAGGGTGACTCATCTGCCAGTTTACTAGTGACAGACATCAAGCAGGAGGCTGCTGCTGCCTCGCTGCTGGGAGAGCCCTCTGGAGAGGGGCAGAGAAAGGGTGGCTGCTGACGATGGGCAGCACTCGCCTTTCTGAGCAAATGCATCTCCGCCTGAACAAACATAATGGCTCCTGGGGGAAAAACAGGAAGAAGATTAATGGGTGATTTTCTACTTCTTGGGTGACGCTGGGGCCCTCGTCTCAGGGTGGCGAGAAATTGCAGCTGTCAGGAGAGACAGGAGCATGGCAGGGCAGGCAGGAGATCATGTCACGTCTCCGTTCTTCTTTCCCCATGTCCCTGAAATGTTATTAGCGAGAGTCCACCGCTCCCAGCAGGCAGCTTTGAGAACACTGGGTGGGAAGCACTCACACTGCCAGGAGCTGTTGCCGCTGTGACAGCCCAGTACAGAGTGCAGACCTAAAAAGGGGAAATAAATAGTCCTGCACTGTTACAGCCATCAGGGCTTGGCTGCTCTCGCTGAGCCATTTTTCCCCTTTTCCAATAGAAAACTGTGCCAGGAGTCTGGAAACTTGCCTACATGGGCCTGCCATACAAGGGAGCTGAGCATGATTAGGATGCTGATGAATCTGGGAAAGGACAAGAAAGACAAAAACTGTATCATTCAGCAGAAGTAGAAGCAGCAATAGCTGTAAAGAGCCTACAGAGGTCCTCTGTCCTTCCATCAGGAAACCTGTGGCTGCTGAGGAGTTGGGGATAGCATGGGCCCCGTGGTGCCAGACCAGGGGAGAGATGCAGCCCCCTGGCTTGGCAGAGACGGGGAGATGCCCAGGGGCTCTCCAGCTGAGCTGCTGGGGCTCCACTGGCTGCTCTATGCCAGCATGTAGGGCATCTGGGGATGCTGGGATGCTGCTGGCTGGGTTGAGCGGTCTACAGAGGTTGTGTGTGATGAGGAGCAATGAGCACCATGGGCAGCTGCTGGGTGGGTGACAGGGTGTCACCAGCCCCGAGATGCCACATGGCCTTCACCTGGCATTCAGACTGGCGAAAGGCCATTTCTAGCACAGCGCGAGTCAAGCATCCTCTCATCAGGCTTTAGCAGTTTTTGCTCACCATCGATATTTCTCCTGTTCTCTGAAAGTCTCTCCAACACAAGGGTGCCAGTGGCACTCTGAGCAGTGTGCTGAGGGCCATCCCACTCCCCAGTTGTGGAAGAGAAATACTGCTGATACGACACAGGCTTTTATTTCCAGGAGACCTCTCACAAGAGGCGGTTGCCCTTCACCGAGTACATTTTGTGTGTTAGGCTTCAAGTGTGACTGAGCAAGAACAGCCCGTGGCTGCTGGCAGGCCCCCAGTACGCTGCCTGTCTTGTCACAGGCTTGCAACACCTCTGTTACACAGACCTGCTCGTGGCATACTCCAGATGGCAACTCAGGACGAGGGGATTAGCTGTATGGAGCACACTCCTACAGAAAATGAAGATGCTGCCAGGCTTATTTGTTGGTGATTGTGTGCAGAGCTCTGGAACATGCATGCTTTGTTCTCCCCATTTCCTACCTTTGAAATGTTTCTTCCAAGCAGAAGACAAGTGCCATGCCTTGTTTGGTTTCAGTGCTCCTGTTGGAGGGGGCAGGGAGCTGCCTAGACTCAGATGCATAATTCTCTTCCTCTTCATTTAGTTTTCTTTTTCTTAGGGAAAAATAAAAGCCATTTGAGCTGGTAGCATAGAGCTGCTTCTTATTTGCAAATCTCCTCCCTCTGCCTCAAAATACAGAGATTTAAGGGATTTAACAAAAATGTTAAAACCTTGTGTCTGTCCTCCTCAAAGATTAGCTATGCCAAGCATCTAAATATAAAAGAAACATAATGAAGTTCCGTAAGATTCAGAGTGTGAAACACACCCAGGAGAAACCCAGCACACACTAATGGGCATTCCCCGGAGTTTCTGACTCATGGATGTGTTTGGTACTATTTCCGTAGGGCAAAGAGCAAGAGGAGGAAGACAGCCACTAGCAGAGGTGTCTGCAAGCTGACTGCAGAAGTCAGTAATGCCAGAAGACTGGAGAGCAACTAATGAAGCATCTCATTTCAGAAACGACAAGGCGAGACTCCAGGGAGGTGCAGTGGTGACCTACATAGAGAAGAAGGATACAACAGAAAGGCCTGGAGAGGTGAGGACAGCCAGGAGGAGACAGAGGAATTGCCAGGGCAACACGAGAAGACCCTATTTGTATAAAATAGGATGTAATGAAGCAAAGAAAAGCATCTTTTCTACTGTGAGATAAGCAGGCAAGGTACACTCTGAGCTGTGCTAATAGCTGATGCTTTGGTTCTTTCATGGTAAAAACATATTAATAAAATTGGATCTATGTTGGGAATTCAAGTCAACCACAATGAAAAAACACAGACATTTTGTGCAAACCAAAATATGGGGAGATTTTTTTATCAATTCAAAGAAACATAAAAATGACCAGAATGTTTTGTTTGAGCCTTCAAAACAGTAAGGGAAATTTCTAAATAAAGTATTGCTTCAAATGAAAAGAATATTTGAAAGCATCTCAGCAAAATACTTTTATGTTTTAAAAGGCTTTTTCAGCGTTCCTTCCCACTGAAGAAATTTAGTATAATTGAGGTTTACAAAATGTGCTGCTTTACCTTACTCTAGATATTCCAGGGGAAAAAAAATACGAAAAAAATTAATTCAGCTGCAGGCAGCAGCTGTTTCTAGAGTTGACATTGCCTATTGCGGCTCCCAGAGCAAAATAGAAGTATCTTGTTTCTGTTGAGTTGATTATTGTGGGGAAAAACGTCAGCAAAGACTGCATCTGAAGATGTGATACTATTTCCTGAGCAACACAGAAAAGTGGAGGGAGATCTTCCTGTGGCAGACTAAGCACTCACCCTGTGCCACTCTGACAACTGCCCCGGCTTTCAGAGCTGGGTTAAGCTGATGAGGGGGAATGTGGAGCAAGTGAGTTAAGGTGGGAGCAAGTATTTCTCTTCCACTATGAAACAGCAAGTCCTAAAAAAGGAGGAGCTGCAGGTGGTAAAGTCTTAAATTACCCTGGTGAGCTTTGCTGGAGAGTGTCTGTAGTCCCCTTAGATGGAGCCCGTTTGCAGCTGATTCACAGAAGGTCACGTCTGCCAGTCCTGCCCGACCCCCGAGCCTACTCATCTCGTCAGTGCGGCTGACAGGGGTGAAAGAGTAGAGCTGGTTGAGAACATTTGATATGGCTCTAGACAGGCAGACTGATCTGCAAACTCAAAGCACAGGAGAGACTGAGAGCTATTGCAATGGATTATGAATTAGCTTGGAAACACAGACGTGAGGCATGAGGAGGGAACGTGGCTGGAGCTGGGTGGGTGAGTATCCTGACCAGCTTTCCAAACCTCTCTGCCCATGCCAGCATCTGTTCCATTAATAATTTGCTCTGTCAGTTGATACCATTTTGCAAACCCAAGTAACTCTGCACACTCAGCAATGAGGTATTTCTGCAGCTCTCGGGCTATGTACACACACATACCTTTGAAGTAGGACTGTACACCAAGTTTGATTTTGAATGTAAGCATTGTGCCATCCTAGGACATGGCAACTCCATCGGGAACACCTGCAGGAGTCCAGCACCAGCTGTTTCAAGCCCTGTGACTTACCAGGGTTTGTTTCTCACTCCAGCAGTGTACTGCCCATCACCTGACTGCAGGTATCTCACCCTGCTGACGGTTGCCGTACCCTGGACCACAGGTGACTTCGCTCAGCTCACTGGCAGCAGAGTGGGGTTACAGCAAGTCCAGCTGAGTGCTCAATAGGATCTTCCACACTCCTAAGCAAGAGGGCAGGATCCAGCCTCCCTAATCTGCGCTACTTCTGGTTCACAGATTGGTCACTGTCTCACAACCACAAGCCAGAGCTTCTTAAGTCATCGCCTTCTTGGGGCTGAGCTTGGTTTAGAAACAGATGCCCTGGGAGTAAGAAAAGCCTCCCTGTGAAGGGCAGGCTGGCCCCTGCCAAGCTCAGGGTCTGGCCGGTGCTGGGAGCCAGATCTCTTGGAGGCAGCTGCTCCCTTCAGGCCGCCAGCTCCTGCTGAGCTCGGCAAACCTGCCCTTCTGTAAGCATCAGGGAAAATGCATGGGAGCGTGCTCATGACGTGGAAGTCTGAGGTACAGCTGCGGCTCCTAAAAAGGACCCTGAGCTGTGATCCTACCAGCCTGGTTCAGCCTTGTTTTGATCATGTTCCTCTTCTCACTGCTGCAGGCACTGTGGCTTTCTGCTTCTCTCCTTGCAAAGGGACACAGGGGCAGGAGCCCCAGAAAGAATCCATGTGCCCTTTACCTAGCTCTTCTCCCCTTTCTTGACTGTCTCTTCTTTCTGAAAACTGTATTTATTTGTCATGAATGGAACTGGGGAAGTCTGGGGACTGGGAGAGGTGCTGAATCAAAGGTCCCAACTGCTACAAACAGCAGTAAAGGGAGGTGCGATTTTAGGAACGTGGAGACTAGTAAAACCTCTCTTGCTGGGTTGGCCAGCAGCAATAGGGAATCCAGGAAAACTACCTTTTCACTGGTTAGAAATCCCTGCACTACAATTACAAAACAGATGGGTGTAGAGAGAAATCACACTGAAACGTGAACCATGTGGCACTGTGCAGAAATCACAGCAAGGCCTTTGTTACAATAGCAAAGTGTGAATCATGGGCATGTTTCACTGAAGACTTCGTGCTGTTTTTGCCGTGAATTTGTGTCCAAGCTATCAGGACTGTAACATCTATAGACATGTTTAATGCTGTGGGTGGTAAGCTGAATAGATAACTATTGATAGGGTCTGACTGTAGGTCTGTCCACCATCTATACCTTGCAGTCTCCAGCAGTTGTCAGGAGAGGATGTTCGAGAAAGAGCAGAGCGAGGTGTGGACAGAGCAATCCCTCTGTGGCAACAGCCTCCCAGCTTCAGTGGGGACCAGTCTGGGAAATTTCTGAGCTGGAGGCTGCTTCCAGGCTTTAATATCTGATAGACTCTTGACAGACCTATCCTTCCTGAAGCTGCCTGATCACTTTCTGAACTTTTGCCCTCCACAACAGTTCATCGCAATGAGTCTTATGGTTTTAATATCTGAACTATTGTCTGGGCATGGATTGTGTGGGGAAAACAGACTTGATTTTGTTTGTTTTATATCTGCAACTGGATAATATCATTAGGTAACTTATATTGCTAGGGTTAGTGAGTAATCATTTCCCACTCACTTTCTCCACAACATCTGTGATAATGTTAAATCGATCACCTCCACCCTCTTTTAAAAAAACAAAAAACTGGAGGCTGTTTGGTTCTCCATGCAGAGAGCTGTTCCACATGTATCATCACCCCAGCTACCCTTGTTTGTGTGCCTGTGAGTCCCACGACTCCCCTTGCCAGGTTGCATGACCATAGCTGCAAGGAGATGCTGCTCCAGACACCAGCAATCTACGGATTTATACAATGGTGTCTCAGTGTTTTGTTCTTGTGTCCTTCCCTGCAAACATCTGTGTGTATTTTTGACAGCTCCCAGGCTGTGATTTTCAGAGAAATATCCACTGTGACCCAGAGATCTCTTTCCTGAGTTGCGTGTGGCAATCTAAAGGTCATCACTGTCCATGTAAGGCTAAGATTATTGTTACAGGATAGAGTCCTCTTAAACTATCTGATGTTAATCTCTTTTACCATGCAAGGTAAATGTTCCTATTGACAAGCTGATCTGAGAAAATTATTCTTAAAAGTAATAGCGAGAAAATTTGGTATGAAATCCCTCATTGGCATGAGAATGATGTTCTTAAGCAGAACACGATAAATCTTGGAAGCAAAGCAAACTCTTTAATGTTCTCTTTTACAGGAATTTCTAATATCTTGGTGTCCTTTCTCTTCTATCAGCTCTGTATCAAAATGCAACTTAGGCTGATGGCTGAAAGTCATCACTGATGGTTGTGAAATCAGTTGCAATTTTTAGTCCATTTCAAAACTCCCATTAGTCCAGCTGAAATCTTGAAACAGACAAGAATTGAATTGGCAGAGAGAAGAAATTGTTCCTGCTACCCTAAGGTTAAATCTCTGAATGAAGAGACATTGATGGTGGGAGACTGCATACCTACTACATTTGCTATATTTTTCTCTGTGGATAAAAGGAGAACACCATCTAGTTTCTACACCTTTCTACAGACTTATTATTCACCAAAAACCACGAGGAGTAGATCTGAGGGCCCTGAGTGCCTTACAGATCCTGCTAGACCCCAGCAACCCGTTCTTCATCAAAGACATGGGCTGGTTCAGGAATTATGTTTTTTCTTTGAAAAATCAAGACATCATCTACCTAGCTATTAATACTAAATTAACATTTTCCTCTCAGCTTCTGTCTCAGCAAGCATTGGTTTGCAAATTGCAGACAGCTCCCCTACACCTACTCTAGCTTCTCAGCTCTGTTTTTCTTACTGAAACTCTTCTGGGGAAGAGACAGGGGGTCTTGTTTCCCCAGAAGAAAAATTTAAAAATGTTTGCATGATAAAACTGATGCCTGTTGCATGGTAGTTTAAACAAAAGAACTCTACCATGGACATTTTGCAAGCAGTTTGGAAAGCTGTGTAATGTGTCTTGACAGCAGTACAAATCACTGAAGGTCAAGGGCTTGGGGATTAACGACATCCCCACACAATAGACTGATACAGAAAGGGCAGGACCATGAAGGTTCAGCTTTAGAATGAAAGGTTTTGAATAGAGCTGATGAAAATGGATTTTGAAATGGTGGACTACCAGCTCGCACCCTTCCAGCACTCAAGCAGGCTAACAGGAATCCAGTGCAGAGGCAAACATGGTGCTCTCCCCATTCTTTTTTCACACAGTCAGCATCTGGTTATGGGGACCATACTCCTGGGATGTCTTTTGCCTTTCTCCTCAGATTTACTTTAGCTGCAGATGCTCCATTCAGCTACAGATTTCCAGAGATCTTTGTCATTTCAGAAGCCTAGATCACGTTAAGAGACAGGAGGTCCCACTCAAAATCAAACATTCATCCACAATGATAAGCAAGCTACTTGATTCATCTCTGTCCCTATATAAAATGGTAATAACGAATGGTTCCCTTCTCTCAAAAATACTGCTAGGTTTAAATCTTGCAGAATTTCTCGCCATTACAGTGTTATGATGTACAAAGCATTATAAACCAGATGTCGAATGTACCTCTTGAGATCATCAAGTCCCACCCCCCTGCTCAAGCTGGGTCAGTTACTGCAGGTTGTCCAGGCCCACGCCACTTTCGTTGCACACTAGCGTGGAGGGTTTCAAAAGAAACTTTTTTGGTTCTTTTACTTCAACTTTGTGATTGTAGCAGATGTCAACTGCCTTGTCGGCATTTTCTGTGGCATGCATGCAGAGCAGACACAAAACACCTCAGTTCAAACCTTTCCTCTTCTACATGAAAAGAAAAACATCAGAGATTGTTTCCTGTATCAGAGATCAACAGAGAGGAGTCTGCACCAGAAGGGCCTATTGAAATTACTTTTCTCTCTCCCATCAATAGAAGTATTTTTCCCTGGAATCAGCAACGATGACATTATTGAGTATCAGTGGAGCGGGGAAAGGACAATGAAGCTTTCAGAGAATGTCTTCTTTTAGCTGTACTCACCAGGTAATGAATAAGTTAGCGTTCTTTGCCAAAGGGCAGAGCATTTTTGCAGCTCTCATTTCAGTAATTCTGCTATGATACTTGCACTCATTTTTCAAAAAAAGCAAGACAAGTAAAAACACTATAGGCTACATAAGTCTGATGAGTGCATTGACAGGAAAGATGTCACTAAATGCCACTATTTATTAGTAGCACGGCTCCATGAAAGAATCATTGTGTAGGATTTTTGTTCACTAATTATGTGCTAAATTACATTAAATTATCACAGTAGTGCCTCGTAATTACAGTTATTATGACAAACACCAAACAAATGAGTAAAGGAGTGACCTCTTTCATTTGAAAATAGGCAACATAAGTCTCTCACCAATGCCAGCTTTCTGAATATGCAGCTTCAGTGTCAATTTTCATTTGTGATTTGCAATTGGAAGGACTTCTTCAATTAGCTTTTTTAAGGCCCACTGCTCAGTGAAGGTCTCCTCTGTTTAGCTTAGACAGGAATGCATAAAACTGTTCCTGCTGGCTGTCAGTCATTTCTCCCTCTGCCATCCAGGTGGCCTCCCCTTGCCTACACAGTCCATGCCACAGCATTTCACAGGCCTCATGGAGCCATCTCTCTGAATTTGTATTTTAAAAGCCATATTAAAGTTAATATTAAACTCCTTAAATATATTTATATTTAATATTAAATATAAACCTCAAATTAAATTATGTCCAAAATTTAAAGATAGGATTATTCTGGATTTTTAATTTATTTCATGGTTAAACTTTGATGTCAATCATTAACTACTACAAATCCAGATTAGAATTAAAGTCATATTTGCCTGCAGTGCCATTCTCACAGCTTCAGCTTTACCCAAAATAGCTAATATATGGGTTTTTGTCAAAAAACAGGATGCTAACTTAGACAGACTGCAAATATAATCTATTGTGGTAGTTTTTATGTTCCTCTGTTCCTTCAAAACCTGTCAGTAAGGTTCTCCCATTCCATACCTGATCCATGGAAGAGTTAACAAGTCACACTTACTGTAACAAATCAGGGAGGAACCAGTCATCATTTCTATGGGGCTTGCCAGACTCACACACAAAGCAGGTTACATTTCCATTCTATTCAATGACCATTAGTAACACAATGCATAGTTTACTGGCAGATTTGTTTCAGGGAATTGTGAAATTCTAGTGAATGAGTATTGTTCCTAGTGCTAAGATAAAGCCTGGTCATGTGACAGTTACTAGCACTAGTAAAAAGAATGACCGTATGTGCTTGAGACATATGGATATTCAAGTACTCGTTGTTTCAAACACCCAAACACATACAGAGAAATGGCAGTTATTATATATTTACTTCATGCAGGCACAGAAATGCTGCTATTTGATTGACGAGTCATCATGAACAAACAATTTGAACTGCAACAATCCAGACAGTGATTACTGGTTGACTAAGAAGCTAACCTGGAAGAAACAGACTCAGTACGAGCGAAAAAATAGATGAGCTAAACTCATCAGATGACATTTCTTAGGAAAGATTTTGTAGAAAAAGTCAACTAGATAAAAAACTAGCCAGCTTGAATGATATGCTCAGAAATAATACATACCATACATTGCTGGGCTATTTTGTATATGAGCTGGGGTTTTTTGGAGAATCAAAAATGGGATGTCATCTTGTGGCTACTTCAGAATTTTGAAATCCATTACCAAGTCCTTTCAGCAAATATCCTATACCCTTTACTCTTCTAATTCCAGAGAATATAACTATTTGTGTTCTTTAACAAAATTTTGATGCAATAGTAAATTCCGGTTTCAGAGCAGCTTTTATCTCAGTGCTTTATAATTGATATGCACATAGGTGTGATTTCATCCATTCTTAAAACACAGCTCACTTTTAGCCAAGCATGTTTGCTGTTCAGACAGAATGAATGTTGAGGCTGTGAAGCAAGTCTGGCATTTAACGGTATACATTGGAATTTGATGAAGATTCAAAGGCTAAGGATTCAGTATAGAGAGTTTAAATAGAAAGCCAGCTGCTTATACTCTCAGAGAGGAATGACTGTGCTTACTTTTTATTTTTTATTTACTTCATTATTTGTCAAAAAGACAGTAACTCTTGAATGGCACTGCCTCTTAAAAGCATGTTGAACTGAATCAGACAAAAGAGGATCCAATACTGTTTCCCTCAGTGCCTGATTTACCCATTCGTGGCTCATTTACCTGCAGATCTGAGTGATTTTGCTTAATCCATCAAGATCAGAGCCCTAATCCAATGGCTCCAATCAATTTTGATCTATTATTAACAGAAAGAAGAAACCTCCCTCTTTTCTGTCCCCTTCCCATGTACAATATTAAAGGTATCTTGTGGTCACATTCTTCAAGTTGTAAGTATCCATGATATTCTGTTTGTTTGCAGAAAGATCTGTCTGAAGCAGAATAAATATAAGTAACCTAGAGCTGAGCAAAAGACTATAGCTGGGGAATAGCTGGGGAAGGTGGTACAGTTCCTAGGAGAATCCAGTGCGGAAAGTTTAGTATCTACTGTTTATCAGTCTGTCTGAGCTACGTACATTTTATCAACCTCACACAATCCCAATTGGTATGTATTAAAAATTCATCCCTGTGGCATTAAGGTATTTTGTCCTTTTATAGAACTGAAAAGGAATTAGACTTGTAAATAGCAGCTAACTCCAACAGCCTGCTTTGCTGGTATCCTGTAAGGTAGGATACAATTCTCCTTATGTACATGTACATAATTTTTCAGCTTGCTTATCTTACAGGTAGCGTCTTGCTGCACAGAGCTTGGCACACTGAACCATTTCTCCTTCCAGAGATAGTCACTGTAATTTCCCACTATGTAAGTAATACATTTACAGAGATGTTATTCTTGTAATAAAAGATGCTACTGAAAACACACCTGGTATTTCATTATCATAATCATGATGAGATGACCCAGTCATAACCCCCCTAAACTCCACCTGACTCATCACTTTCTTAATTGGTTTCATCTACTCCAGTGCCATTATCAACAACTTTTTATGAAGCATGGGTCAGAGTTACGCTGTCACTCAGCACTGTATTGCTACATTATCCTGACCTAAACATGAATAGGGTTCATCCTTCATAGCCTCAACGGTCCACCTGCTTATTTTCAGGTCATAATCAGATTACTCCAACAGATTGTATTGCATACCTTCTTCCAGACTGGAGTCCACGTAACTGTTCTGCTAACAGTCACCTGAAATAGCTATATATAGGGCTTGTTCTCAAGCATTTGTAATTTGCATTTCCTG
Organism: Pterocles gutturalis; assembly: GCF_000699245.1. Lineage (NCBI taxonomy): Eukaryota > Metazoa > Chordata > Aves > Pterocliformes > Pteroclidae > Pterocles > Pterocles gutturalis. Next base: position 21,184 of record NW_010117523.1, read on the forward strand.
GTTATCAGAATAATGAGTTAGAAAAATCCCCCAAAATTATCTTTGTTCAGCTTGCTGCTGTCTACGTGAATTTATTTGCACACTGTTAGGAAACAATGAGCTTCAAAAACTTTTAGAGCAGTTCTTTTTCTAGTTCCTCTGTTTTTTTTACTGATAGTCAATCTCAGTCCATCCTGCTTACTATCAGATTTTTTCTAAATTCTTCCTTTCAGCACCCATACTTCGGTCACAGGTAAGGATAGCGTGCACTGTGTTTGTCCACATGCAGTAACTTATTGTCAAGTAACTATTTGCTAAGAATGATTCATCACTAATTTCATAATGGAAGTGGTTTATTGTTTGAACCATGTCCAGGAACGTATTTTTTATCATCCATTCTGCAAAGCCCACAGAAGACACTAGTAGCCAAGAGGCAGGTCTGTTGGTACTCAGCTGCAGAGACTTAGCAAGGGGAAAACAGCTCTCTCATGCAGCAGTAGCAACCCTGTTAAATGACGCAACAGGCTGTGCAGTCTCTGAATTTGTGTGGTGGCAAAGCAACTGCCTCCAAAGCAGTAACCTGGAAGTACTGCAAGGCAGGTTTGTTAATGATGTCAAGGTCTGACTGTGCTGCGATGCTTGGGTCACTGCTCAAGCCCAGAGGTGATTCACTGCAGGGCAGAGTTGACACATGCCAAGGAGAGAAACAAGGGAAACTCACAGGTATCTTTGTGCCCTACTCTGCTGATAAAGGTCACAGCCCCTTTCTGTCATCCGCTACCTTTCAGAAGAGTTGTCTTCTCCTGTTTCCTAGCCATTAGCCCACTCAACAGGTATTCTAGGATAATAGAACTCATTTCATCTTACTGAAGAAAGATATACTTCTATGCACCAGGAACATTCCAGGGGAATGATGCAGATTAGGAAGAGTCCATTTCCAGTGATTTTGAGAAACATAACTAGTAGGTCTGTGCAGTCAAGGCCAACTGGAAGCTCAGGAAGTAAAAAGTGAAGACATTGTCTGAAAGTAGTGCACTGACAATTTGTCAGCTGAAGCATGCGGATGTGTCTGTGCTTGTGGACTGACTGATGTTTTCAGAGCAGAAATGACTGACAGAGTTGACATTATCCACAGCTTCAGGGCTTCAGGCCTCACTACCGCAGCATCAGTTTCAATAGCTTTGACTGCTGTTGAAAACACTTTGTCTGTTCCATTGAGGAAGACCCTGATCTCCATTAGCTAGCAGGTTTTAGTCCACTGTCACACTGCATTCAGGGTTGTTTGGGCTTTTTTAATCAGTAGATCAAAATTTGCTGACTTGGAAATTTCCTTATCATTCTCATAAATAACATCAATATGTGAACTTAAAAAACTTATTAAAAAAAAAACAAAAACAAAAACCTTGAGAATTAGACTCTTGGATAGATTTTTTTTTTCCAGTTCCCTGGTAAAGGTGCCAAGCAAGTTGAAGGGAACCTCCCTACCCACAGGTAAATGGTAGGTGAATTACACAGTAATGGATGTACTTAAGGTTTGAAAACCATCTGTTCTGGCACATCTCTATCTACAATGAAACACACAGAGGATTACTATCACAGTTTAAGATAGGTAGAAAGAAAAAGCTTTCTTCCAATTAAAACTGGTAAGGAGGGTGGGCCAGAAAACAACACCACTCTTCAAATTGTCTGGGACACGAGGCCTATTGATTTTGTAGCTGAGAACGCCCAAAGACAGAACCTCAGCAGGTACAAGCAGTCAGCACTGGTGTGTGTCTGTGTGTGCACACATCACATTAAATATCGCATCCCAAAGAGAGCAGGCCCCTACACCACCCGGCCCTACAGACACCATATGTGACAACCATGTGGGGCAAACACAAAGCACAACTGCTAAGGATTGAAACATGGCCCTTCTTTCTTCCAGTACTGTTCTCACATCCCCTTCTGCCTTTCCACTTGTATTTTCATTTGTAATTGTGCAAACTGGAGGTTAAAAGCTCTCACACACAGAGATTTATATCCCTTCGCTGCACAAGTGGCAGCCGGGGTGCGGGTGAGGGAAGTGGCCGTGCAGGTGGCCATCAAGAGGGCAACTGGTGAATCACGAGACACAGGCTGGCTCACTGAGGGCACGGGGCTTGGGGAGGGAGAGGAAAAAAAAGAGATTGGGCCTCATCATGTGCAGGCCCTACCTCTTTCATTTCGTATTATGCAGATTCACTCACCTTTGATCTTGCATGAAATGCAGGGGTAAGCTTTGGGGGTGCCAGGGCAGTCACGGGGCAGTGGCAGAGGACACAGGGATACCCAGCCCTTGCAAATACCGACTGGCCTGTGGAGGAAACCTGGGCTTTGACACTTTGACACTCCACATCTATAAATATTTTGTATTTCTCACCAGTTCTTGTCTCTTCATTCTACAGATCTTACTCCTCCTGTGTTCTCATACCTTGGGCTCTCTCTGTTGGACCAGTTCCCCAGGAATGGCCTTTCTGTAGGTGCAGTGTTGTAACAGCTCTGAAATGTTAGTCACCGTTTTATCAGTGTTAAAAGGTTCTCAAGACAATCCTTTTAAGAGAACTGTTACTCAGTCTCTAGTAATTCTCTGTGTTGCAGCAAGTCAGAAGATTAAATAAAACCTTCCATTCATGTTACTCATCTCACCTTGTTCTGTACCCGGGACTGGAGTGAGTCTGAGGAAATGTGCCCCAATTGTAAGGTGTTCGTGTTTACATGGCAACAGTTCAGTAAACTTGTTCAACTTACAATAAGAAATGCCTTTGTTTGTGGCTCTCGTACAACACACTGAATAAATGCTCAAAGCACTCTGCAGCGATTTTTTTAAGATTCAGTTCTGATTTAACTGATATCATTGTAAATCAGGAATAGCTCCACTAAGCTTGTTTTATGTAAGCTCTAGCTCATATTTGCATGAGAGCTTTATGAGTACTTAGGTAGAGGAGCTAAGACAAACTTATGACAAGCCCTACAGAAATATGCTAATTCACTTATTGGAGATGCTGATGCCCGTGTCATCTTGAATAAATGGCATAATCCAGATTAGATTCCAGCCCCCATGAAAGCTCTACAGATACTGCCATCAACAAACTCACGATTTCATAGAATACATATTTACTAGGAACTTGCTAAGATTATTCTCATGTGTCTAAATCAGTCTGCAGTGGTGAATAATTAATACCCAGAAAAGGTTCATTATTTCTACAAGGAGGCCAAGTCAGCAGCCTGCCGGATTTGAAGATGCTGCTCAAACATGAGTAATCTCCTGTTGCAACAGCATTACCTGTACCTGCAGCAGAGGAGTCCACAGTCCTTCTCCCTTCCTTGCCTCTGTAGCTTCTTCACTGTGGAAAAGTGTTTACACTTAATAATGTTACTACAAATGGGAGTTGCAGATACCATATCTGTCTATTCCAGAGGCAGCTGCTGTCAGAGTGGAAGGAGGAGATGGAAAGGAGGTGACGAGATGCTGCACTGCCGTGCAGAACATGGATGCCAAGATGGAATTTTTATCCGGGACAGTTCTTCAAAGAGAGAGACATGGGAAACAAGAAAGGCAATTAATAGGAACATCTGAGAGAGACAAGTCAAAACACTAGTTTGAGACACATCTCCAGTAAATATTTTGCATATATAGCTGCACTT